>NC_031774.1:401464-409687 GCF_001522545.3 Parus major | reverse complement strand
TAATATAATATAATATAATATAATATAATATAATATAATATAATATAATATAATATAATATAATATAATATAATATAATATAATATAATATATCTACTAATAACATAACCATTAGAGATGCTATTTAAACTATGCAGAGACCATTGCTAGCAATGAACACGGCTGATAGAACAAGTCAAAGAGAGCATTTGTAGCAATGAATGCAGCAGGGAATGGCTTCCCCTAGTGCAGCCCCAAGTGTTTTTTGGTGTTAGCGAGGACGGGCAGTGGGAGCAGTGTGGCCGCAGCTCCCCGCAGCTCCGGCAGGGCTCTGCCCATGGAGATGGCCATGGCCCTGAGCAGCAGCAGCAGGAGCTCTCTCAGGAGGGCCATTCCCTTGCAGGCTGTGCCCAGGAGCCCCGGGCCAGCGTGTCCTTGTCCCGGGAGCTGAGCTGCGGCTCCCCGCAGGCGCTGCCGGCCCAGCACGAGCAGCACAGGCCCGGCCAAGGCCAGCAAGGCTGCCGTGCTCCGCTGCTGCTCCTCCGGCTGCTGCTCTGCCGCTGGGGCCGGAGCCTCCTGCGGGGCTTCCAGAGCTTCCAGCGCTGCTATTTCCTTCTCCAAGAGCAGCTGGTGCAGCCGCAGCCGAGCCTCGCGTTCCTTCATCCTCTGCAGGCTTTCCAGCTCCTGCTGGGCCTTGGGCTGCAGCGGCAGCTTGACGCTCGCCACGGCCATCAGCACCAGGCACATCCGCACGATTCCCTGCGGCATGGCTGCTGCTTCCTGCACAGGGACAGAAAGGAGCAAAGAGCCCTCATTCCCACTGCATCTCCTCGGCAACAGAAACCAAAGGAGCTCCCCACTGCAACAAAAGCTCGGCCATCCTCGCTAGCCCTGCACGAAGGCTGGAGGCCGGAGATGCTCCTCAGGGCGGGCCTGGTGATTCCAGTTCCAAAGGCGGCTGCCCAAAGAGGCTCCGTCAGCTCTGGGCAGGACGAGGAGGAGGACGAGGACGAGGAGGAGGAAGGGGAGGAAGGTGCGGGACGCAGGCCCACAAAGGCTGAGCAGGCAGGTTTGGGGAGGGAGAAGCTGAGCACTGAGGATGCCAGAAGAAACCAAGCGCAGTGGCCCAAGCAGGGGGAGGACAGGAAGGGCCCCCCAGGCCGGCTGCAGGCGGCCACTGGAGACCTCGGCCAGATGTTCCCCCATGGGCTGGGCAGGGGGAATGCAGGGCCAGACCTACCGTGAGCACACAATCCCTTCTCCGTGTCCGGTGTCAAGAGCGATGCCGAGTGGGTCAGTGAGCTCTGCCTTGAGCTCCCAGCGCCTGGCAGGCTGCAGGTGCCGCTGCTCGGCCACCCCACAGCAGTGGCAGAAGCAGCAGCAGAAGCAGAGCGGTGCCAGAAGCAGCAGCAGAAGCAGAGCGGTGCCAGCAGAAGCAGCAGAGCAGCCCCAGCTGCGGCTGTGCCTCTCCGGTGCCGCTGCGGCCGCTCCTCCCGGGGCTCCACCGTTCTCTGCTGCCCTGGAGACAGCCCCGAGCCCGGCCGTGAGCTCACAGAGCCGGGGCTTCCACGCCTGGATTCCTCGGGCTGGGCAATGCTGGGGCCCTGGGCAGCCCCAGCTTCTGGCCCCCGCCTTTGGGCTGAGAGAATGCGGTGAAATGAGGCTCCTGAGGAGGCTCTGCCCTTCAGCAATGGCCTGCAGAGCTTCACTCCATTGCAGCCCGGCTGCTGCCACTTTGCATGGGGGCTTCTCTTCTTCACTTCTTCATGTTCTTGCTCCTTGATGCTTCTTCCTTCCCCTTGGGAAAACGTGCTCTGAGCATTGTCTCGAGTGTCAGGATTGCCACAGCCACATCCCTCTTCCACAGCCCGCTCCATCGAGAGGTGGAAGTGCCTTTTTATTTCCACATCCTATTCTATATTCTTTGTTCTCTTATTGTCTCCCTTCCAACAGCTGCTCCCCAACCTCTGTCTCAGGTGATGGAAAAAATGTTCTGTTCAACCATCATCAATGAGCTCTGTCACTAGGCTTTATCCATAGATCTTCTTTAAAATATTCTTTTTTAATATATAAAAAATATGAACAGATTATTAAAAAATATGAGAAGAAATAGTTATTTTAAAAATATTTTTTCTTTCTTTCTTGTGTATTTCCTGTCTTTTTTTCCTCCCACATTATTGCCTTAATGGTTTTTTAAATTTGTGAGTGAGTGTTGTTGTCTGCCATGAGACAACATCACACTTTCAATATTTACAAACCACAAAAAACTTCTGATTTAAGTATTGTGAATTAATTTAATTTAATTATAAATTAAAAGTAAAATCTCTAGGTTGCTCATATTATTGCTCAGTAAGAAATGAAGAAGTTGCTCCTTCCGTATTTGAGGAACAGCCAGGTAAATTCAGTGTATTGCCCTTTTCAAAGGCTAATTAACTCTAAAATCGGCCCAAAAAAATTTGGGAAGCTGTGTGCCAGGTTAATTTGTGTCAAAGCATGACAACTGAGACACATCATCTTGTAGGAGGTCTTGCACATTTTCTTTTGGAAATTTATAGATCCTGTGGAGGTGTTTTTGAGATTGGAATGAGGGAAGAAACAGGCATAAAAATAAAACATTTTTAGCAGTTCCCAGTATATTGCTCTTGTCACTACTTCTTTTATTTATGAGCCTATTGGACCCAAATACATACTCACTCTTACCTGTGACAAACTGACAAGTGGGATATAAAAATGAAAAGTTTTTTCCCTTAGCTGGTGGCTAAGGAATCATTGATCTTCCCTCAACCAACATTAATCTTGCAAAGGCAGCAAGAGGCTTATAGGTCTTCCATGGAGTTTGAAAGTGGTAAATTGGAAAACAAAACAAAACAAAAAGTGCTTTTGTCCATATTTTTATTGTTGGGAATATTTTATGACACTGAGATTGCCAGTTGGTCATGACTTATAGTTCATTAAAGTTTTATTCTTGGATCATAGCTATACACTCTATAAAATAATTAACTTAGGCAGTGCTCTATAACACAATTGATTAGAAAACTAAACTTCATTTGCTGCCTGTGTCATTAATGGAAACTCTCAGGTGATGAGCTCTAAGACAATCCTCTGAAATATTCCAAATAACAATCATTAGTGAGAAATTCCAAAATAGCAACAGACAATATCTCATTTTCTTAGCAGATCAGGTAATTTAAAAGACCACAAACGTACACGGAGGCAATTATTTTTAGCTTTCTGAAATTAAAATAGCCGGGCTTGGGAGCATGATATGCAGACATTTGGGGGTGTAGGTTGTGTGTTTTGATTACCATGTCATCTCAGTTCTTCTGCATTTCCCATCCTCAGTTCTGCAGAAAATTTTATGTAACTTTAAAATTTTATGTAATTTTATGTGATGGCTTTTTTTGTTGTTATGAAGAAGGACCCAAACTGGTAAAACTGAATTTGGATTCCAGCTAAGACACGGTATTTTTAAATAAACTTTTAGCATTTTAAATTTTATAAAACGAGTTTGTACGTGGTTGATTTGTCATTATTACACGGTGAGCACATGGACTTTGCTTTCTGCTCAGAACTCCCCATGAACCTGGCAGCAGCAAATGCAAGAATTTTGTGTCTTCTTGCCTCTACAATAAAAGCAAGCCCCCTCTCCCAGCCCCCCAGTCTATCACATGGATATAAACAGACTTTGCAGTTTAACAACTTTCTTTCCCTCTGATTAGTAAAATGTGGAGGAAGAAACAACTTGTTCTTATGCAACCTGAGAACAATCTCTAAACACTTTTGTTTTTACTCTGACAGATCAATGAAATGCCTTGCTGCTGTTTTCTAATTATTTCTAAATAGAAATATTTTTAATAATAAATAATTTCTAATTATTATTGTGTTATCCTAATGCTTGGGACAGCTCATGGCTGTGCATGTAAAAGGGGTTATTCTTATAGAATAAAAGGGGTTATTATTATAGAGCTGTGCTTTTCCATCCTTCTGGAGACATTCAGCAGCCCATGAACATCTCCTGAGTAAAATCTGGACATGCTGGAGTGGGAATAAAATGTCTTTCACTGTCCATCTTTTGCCCTGCTTTTTGGAAATACGTCCCTTTGATGGTAGCTTCACCTCTGTTACTGATGTCTTGCCAATCTTTTATAAATATCCTTTTTAAATATCCTTTTAGGTTCTGAAATTTGCCACTGAGTCTTGGCTAGATTTGTATTTTTGAGTGCCAGTTTGGTTTTCTTTATGTGGCAGGCCCTGGTTCAGATACAGGGGGAGTCTCCAGCCTGAAGAGATGCTCTACACCGAGGTTCTGTGGTTGTTGATTAAAGGGAACCAAAGCTTCACCTGCAAATGGAATCAAGCAATTTTTGGAGAAATTCAAGTTCCCCAATTTGTCCTGTTTTAAAGGGAAGGGTTCAAGTTCCCCAATTTTCTCTGTTTTAAAGGGAGGGGTTCAAGTTCCCCAATTTGTCCTGTTTTAAAGGGAGGGGTTCAAGTTCCCCAATTTGCCCTGTTTTAAAGGGAAGGGTTCAAGTTCCCCAATTTTCTCTGTTTTAAAGGGAAGGGTTCAAGTTCCCCAATTTTCTCTGTTTTAAAGGGAGGGGTTCAAGTTCCCCAATTTGCCCTGTTTTAAAGGGAGGGAAAGCTGCTCTCTGCAAATCCATGAGGGGAGGTTGTAGCAAGGTGAAGCCTGCTCACCTGTGGACCTGATTTTCTCTGAGCCTGAGGGAATTGCAGGTTGCAAATCTGATTTCACTCAATGAATTTTCCAACCTTCGTTTTCACATTTGGATTTTCCATTTTTCTCATCTCTCAGACAATTCTGGTGATTAAATTGCACACTACAATGAGTCCAAGGTAAGTGCTTAAATTGAAATAATTCAATGTTTGCGTGATTATGCAGTAAATTTTATACAAAACAATGTGTATAATGTATGCTGTAAGGTACCAAGTCATCTAATCCTAATTATGAATGTAATATATTTAGCCATATAGTAATGACATGATTGGAAAAAGAAAGAGAATTTTATAATTACAGCATAGCTTTCTATGATGAATAGAGGCTCCAATATAACTCTGGAAATGTACATATTAATAGTTTCCATTGTTCATACGTGAACAAAATATTTTGATGCCAGGGGAATTAAATTCTTTTGGTTTACTAATTTGGAGGAAAATTTTGAGAGTTGACAGCATTTTCTTTCAATTACAAAGCACATATAATATTCTAAATGTGAACTGTGACTTCTATAGGGAAAGAAAGATGAAGAGATCAGTTTTCTACAGCTGGAAATTTACTTGATACTAAAACTTAATGAATGAAGACATTTATAACAGTATGATTTCACATCTTTTATTCATGTACAATTTTACCAAAGTATTCCCATCAGCCTGCTGTTTTCATTTCCTATATATTTACATAGACTTTCTCAAATAATGTAAAAATCTGTGGGGAAAAAAGATTGCTAAATTATTTTTTTTGGAGAGCAAGAAAATGAAAGTGAAAGAAAAGAGTGTCAGAAGTTATGCTCTGGTATAAAACATCAAAGAAATTAAAAGCTGGGGAGGCTGCTAGGTTTTGGCTCTGTATTTTCAATGTATTTCAGGTCACTTAGTGCACCTTTTATGGACACAGAGATTCCTGTTTCTAAATTTTTGAATATTTTGGAATATTTATGCACTCCAAGGACTATCTGTTAATTAATAGATTGTACAACAAGAGCAAACCAGCCCCTCATGGCAACACATTGGTCAAAGAAAAAGAATCAATCACATATTCTGTGCTGGGAAAGGCAGTTCTTGGTGTTCTTTTGAAAGGGAGGAGAGGCAAAGTGGATTCACTCAATAATACATTTCAAGTGTGAGAGAACAGAACAAATCATTAAAAAAAAAAAATCCACAAATTGCATTTTTGTGGTGGTTTTGAGGGCCTGAGAGGGGAGGGCAAAGCTTCACAGGAGTTATTTGTCATTGTGGAGAGGCACAAACACACCTGACAGAGAAAAACAATAACAGTGAGTGATCTTTGCCTTGGGGCAGACAAAAACCTGCATCTCCATCACCTGGGGACAAGGCCAGGAGCTCAGAAAGAGCCCAGGAGATGGTTTTCTTCCCAGAAATAAAATGTTTCTTCTCTCAGGCTGCAGTGAACATCCAAAGAGGAACATCCTCAGAATCCTTCAGTGCCTGAGGAAGATGGAGGTGTGCTGTTCTGAGGTGCTAAATAAATGTTGGACCAGGGTTATTTTGAGTTCTGTAAATAACTGGTGAAAGACATAGGTGTTGGAGAGGAAGTTTGGTGTAATTAACAGATCAGGATTCCAAAAGGAAGGGTGTTCAGTGGGAAAGGTTTGTTTTTTACAGCCATTTTTATACCCTGGGACGGAGGTGGAGATGGGTGGAACAAGGAACTGATATTAAAATAGACCTGAAATCCCATCATTTGGGCCAGATATTCTCAGCAAAAAAAGTGAGGAGAAGGAGGAAGCAGCTCAGTGTGCAAATATGAAACAAACCTGTGTCAGACATCCTTTAAAACCAGAGTTATGAATGGAACATGTATAGCATGGTGATCCTTTCTTACTTTTAGCTTTTAGTTTGAGTATTTCTTGTGCACCATCTTTGACTTTTTGAGGGAAAAAAAGAAAAAAAAATCTGATTGTTGATGAGCATAAAATATTGTGCTGGAATTAGAGAGAGCTTAGTGTGTTACAGTGTTAAGCATTCTGAAATTGTTCAGCTATATATAAACCACACAATAATAAGTGTGAGTTTTTGTGCCACATATCAATTCTCACTTCCTGGCCTGTGGCTGGAATTTTATATGAGTACAGCTGGTTATTTTGAAACAATAATTGTCAATTTTGGAATATTGTAAATCAAGATTTTCAAGGAGGGGGAAAAGAAAAATCTCTTTAGTGGATGAATTGCAAGACTTTTCCAGCTCCACCTGTGGTTCTTGGATGTTTTAGAAACCAGTTTCTAATAATGAGAGGAATATTTGGGATAGTATATGTTGGATTCACTATATCAGTGAGATCCAGAGAAGACAGAAGAGGCCCCTAAGGTGACTTAGGGTGAGTCTGGAAGACAAAAGACTTTGGCTGCCTCACTGTGTGATAGTTCTGTTCCTGTCATAGATGAGTTAGTAAAGTAACCTTGAGATTATTGATGTTCTTTGAATGGTCCAGGTGACTAGAGCTCAGCTGGTAATCCCACTGTTTTTTGTATCAAGTTAATTTGCTTGCTTTTATAAATAGAACTTTTTTTAAAGGTAGATTTTAAGGCATTTATTTGTGGCCTCCTTTTTTTACATGATCATTTTCCAGGCTTGCTGCTCACAAATTTATAAAAAGGTAGGTCAGGTTTTGGCCTAACTAAACATGAGAGATTTTTCTACCAAGAATTTAAAAAGAATAAAGTCTTTAAAAATTGCAGAAAAAACATTCCTTTACACAATGTCATAATTTAAAAGAAAATGAGAAGTTAATACTAATTATTACATTGTCACATTCTGTGGGACTTCTAATTGCAAAAGATTATGTTAAACATTTCCAGGAAATTCATGGAATGAACTGCCCTAGTTTGTCTTGGCTTTCTGGAATATTTTTGCAAGAGATTCAGACATTAATCAAATCCAGATCAACTTTTTCTCAGAGAAAACAGCGATTTCTCTTCTAAACAAAGCTAATAGTGTTGAGATATTATTTTCATAGCTGTAATGACATCTAACCATGGGCCAGGCATTGTTTCACGTGCTGGACAGGCAGAACAAAGTAAAATAAAGAAAAAACTTTATTCCTAAAAAGCAGAGAAACCCCAATAATCAGGTTGGGGTTGTGGTTTAACCCCAGCCCCACAGAGCCACTCACTCACTCCCCACCCTGGGACTGGGGAGAGAATTGGGAGGGTAAAAGCTACAAAACCCATGGGCTGAGTTTGATAAAGAAATCAAAAGCCACAGACACAGAAGGAAAGGAAGAAATGGAATGAATTCCCTTCTTCCCAAGGGCAGGCAGGAGTTCAGCCTTCTCCAGGAGAGCAGGGCCCCATCACAGGTGAGGTTTGGGAAGACAAACACCACCACCCCAAATGTCCCCCTTTTCCTCCTCCTTCCCCACAGTTTCTGTGACATCCCCTGGCCTGGAATGTCCCTTTGGTCACTTGGGGTCACCTGTCCTGGCTGTGTCCCCTGCTCTGGAATGTCCCTTTGGTCACTTGGGGTCACCTGTCCTGGCTGTGTCCCCT
>NC_031774.1:389726-401389 GCF_001522545.3 Parus major | reverse complement strand
CCTTTGGTCACTTGGGGTCACCTGTCCTGGCTGTGTCCCCTGCTCTGGAATGTCCCTTTGGTCACTTGGGGTCACCTGTCCTGGCTGTGTCCCCTCCCACCCTCCCAGGCACCCCCAGCTCCCTCTCCAGTGTGGCTTTACCAAAAGCAGAGAAGGCCTTGGCTCTGTGCAACAACAAAAACATCTCTGTGTTATCAGCCCTGTGTCCAGCACAAACCCAAACACAGCCCCACTGCAAAGAAAATTAACCCAAATTTAAAATTAGCCCAGCCCAAACCAGCACAGCCTAATGTCACTAAGCAAGTGCAAGAATTAGAGGAGAGCAGGAAGGAAAAGGTGGGAGAAGGGAAAGAAGGTGAGCAGAAGCAAAGGAACCAGAACATTTAATCAATTCTTGTTTTGAAGAAACATGCAAAGTTCTGTTTGGGGCGATAAGAAGGTGGATTTGAAGAGGTGATTTAGAGGAGACCCTATGAATGTGGAGTCTGATTAAACCAGGTGAAGTAGAACAACTCAATCCAACAAGCTGAGAGACAACCACAGAGTTGACATTTGGTAGAGATGCTGAATCTTGATGAGAACAGGGTGTGATAACCTGGGCTTGATCTCTCTGGGGTGTTCTGGCTTCCTGCTAGCTTCAAGGATGAGTTTCATGAGCCACCACGATGTGCCCAGCTCGTGGAAATGCCTTCCTGTAAGGAGGAAGAGTGATGGAGAGAGCTGAGCATGCAGTCACTGACAGCAATACACAAGAATAAAAGAGATCAAGAGCCACAGAGTTTCCAAAAAACACAGGAGAAATGGAAGAGGAATTAAAAACTGAAAATGACACCAGATTGTACAGAAAGCTACAGTCTGACCCCCTGACGTGAAGCAAGAGGAAATTGCTGCAAATTATGAATTAAATGAGATAATAATGCATATCAGCTAATGTACTTCATAAAGGTGGCTGAATTTATTTCGGAAATTGTTTTTAAAGTGGGTGATCAGATCTGAAATGTGCAGCTTTGTTTATTCAGTTATTTTATACAGCTAGCTTCTAGAAAGCCCAGGTGTGAATTCCTTTTCTTGCTCTTTTTTTGTTTCCCTTTTAGTTACAGAGCTGATTACAAAGGATTTTGAAAAGTTTGCTTCCTCAACAAAATATTTCAAGTTCATTTCAATCTTTTTGAATACAAGATTAATTGTTTTCCTGCAGTAAGACATTATATTGAATATAATCGAATTCTGATCTCTTACTGCACGGATTGCTTGTGAATGTTTACAAGTAACCAATTTTTCCTTCTACAGGTTCATGCATAATAAAATAGTTGTGATTTCTTTGGGCTTCTAGGGATGGAAATTGTTGTTTTTGCATGAACAGGGACCAAGCTTCTCTGCAGCCTGAGAGCACAATCTGCAGTTATTGTGTTGAAAGTTTGAATTCAGCTGGTCAAGTGGGCACCCACTGCATGGGTACGAAGCAAAAATTGTTCAGAGTGTTAATTTCTGATTTTCCCTATGCTGACTTCCCAATTCTGTCCATGCATCACGTGAGTTATTAATCCTTTATTTATTCTTTTTAAACATCACACTGTTACTAATCCTTTCAGCAGGAAAATCAAGCTGCTCTTGTAAAGTCCAAAGGCCACCCAGCCCAGCCCTCACTCCTCCTTTCCCTCGTGGCTGTTCCCAGCTTTACTGCCCCAAGGTGAAGAAAACAAACAAATACCAAAGTGTCAGAACCCAATAATGGTGTTTCTTTATTTTTCTAGGAGAAAAAAGGGTTTGTGTCCACTTATCCATGGCTAATGGCCAGGAATATAAACAGCTAGCCATGCTAGCATGAAACACTCAAATAAAATGGCCTGAAGACACAGACCTGTACTGCTTCATCCTCCCCAGGGAGCAGAAATTTGCAGGGGTGGTTCTAAAGGACAGAATGAGCCCTTTAAATTACTATTGCAACTCTCCTCAAGAAGGCTTTTCTTTATAGCTGCAGTTCCCTTTTGATTAATCTCCTTGTCTTGCACATGCTGCAATACTGCTTCCATAACGATCTACTCCATAATCTTCACAGAAGGGAGGTCTGCATTTCCCCAGGTATTTCTTTCTTCCCTTGGTAAAAGCAGGAGTTTCTGGCCTGTCTTGCTTGATTTCTTACACAGCAGGATGGAGAGTCCATGTGCTCCTAAGAAAAGTGGTCCTAAAATGTGGCCAGCTCTGCTGGCTCTAAGGAGAGCTTCCCAGGAGCTCTCATCATTCATTCTTTTGATTTGCCAAAATGTGGGTATGATCTAGGATCAGTGTCCAACTTGAAAAGGACAAAGAGTCTTCAACTGATTGGGGTTAAAAAATTTATATTTATTGGCAGCGCTGGGCTGATGTGCAGGGTCACCCTTTAATTCACACAGCCCCAAATGCAGGTGAATGCAGACTTTTATTTACCAAAATATTGAATAAAAATACATATTCATAACCCAGTTCCCACCTGCTCCCCTCTTCTTATGCTAATTAAGAAAAAGCAATTAAACATGGGCAGTTTGTTCCTTGAAATGAGTTGGTGGTCTCGTTATGGGGAGTGCATGAAAGGGAGGAAGGAATAGATCTCTTCCTCATTCTCACCTTTCTACCTTTTCAATCCAAAGTGACAAATGAACCCCTGGCCATGTTCCTAGTTTCATGTTTCCAATTGGTTTCTGGTTTGCAATTCTCTTATGTTCTTGAAGTTCCTTACCAGATTCTTCATTTCTCATTACAAGCCCAGCTAAACAAACATAAGGTTGACAGAAAATTAGTTATTGGCTAATGATTAACTCCTAATTCTGGTAGTGCCTCTCTACTTTAATTAAATTTAACAAGGATTAGATTTTTTTTTATTAGATTTAGCAAAAAATGATTTTAATTACTGCTTTAACTTTTCTAATATCTTAAATTTAAATATAAATTCTTCAAAGTTGATGCTTCACTTTAAACAACTACAAGGTCACTCTTCTGAAATTCAGGGTCCTGACTTTGTTCTTTGCCAGATCTGTGTTCCTTGAGCTCAGCAGCTCAGCCAGGGCATGGTCACCACAGCCCAGGCTGCCTCCAGTCCTAATTCCTCTGATTTTATCCATGCCTGGGGCACCAGATCCAGTAATACTCCTGCTCTGGTTTGTCTCATACCTGGACCTGAAAAAATTTCTCCTCATTTTCCTGGACAGCTGTATTTCTTTCCCAGGAGATATCTGGGTGGTTGAAATCCCACATCAGGGTGAGAAATTGGGAGTGTGATGCTTCCTGCAGCTGAAGCAAGAGCTCATCGACAGCTTACCCTGATCAGAAAATGAATCAGAAGGTATCAAAAGGCAAATCTTATAGATAAAAATCAGGATGTTTAGGTGAAGCTCTGTTTGGACCAAATAACCAGAAATATGGGAATGTGTCTGATTGTTTGGTGTTTTTTAATTTGCTTTGATTATTCAAGTAAAAGATTATAACAGTGTGTGCTGTGCTCAATCCTTCATTTTCAGCCTGTTTGGGGCTGCTCTTCCCAATCCAGCCATTCCTTAACAACACCTGCACCCCTCCTGGCAAGAGCAGCTTCAGAAGCAGAGTGTCATTTCAGCTCCTTCCAAAACAACATTATGGAAATGCACGGGGATGAGTTCACACCAGGCAACAGAGAATTCAATGTTTTGGGGTTTTTTTTTCCCCTCCATCATATTCATTGTCAAAATTTGAACTCCAGGTTTGTTTTGCTGACATGCTCTTGATAAATGTTGGGAATTAATGAGCAAGCACAGACAGTGGAATATCACTGAAGAAACAAGAGTATCAAAATTATTCTAATGGACAATGAAGTCTTTGCAGCATAAATGTAATATCCTACACAAAGAGTCTCTGTAGGTAGCAGGATAATATTCTTTGATGGTCTAACAGTTTCTCCTCCTCAGGGATACCTTGTAAAATAATCTTTGAAATGTTTGTATCAACCCATTTTCATATCCCTTGTCAGTGTTAGACGGTTCTTTTCAGCTTGGTTAAATGAATTTCACTTTTGACATCTACTCTGAAGTGTAGCTCTACTCCATAAAAATGACACCATTGGGTCCTATATTTACTTTTCTTCAGCAACTAAATGTCAAGTATATTTACTGTTGAAAGTGTTGCTTGATAAATCCCTTATCTGAAAACTCAGGCTGCATTGTAGTGCTGCATTCTTTTTGTTCTTTTTTTTTTTAATCCACTTTCACTGATGCTGGAGGAGTTCTGCAGCAGAAATTGTGCTGCTGGACTTGCAGAAGTAAAACTGAGCAGAACTCATTGGGTAACTCTTCTGGTGATGCCCAAGGAGGCAAATAAATCTATTTTCTTCTGGGAAAATGATGTGATAAGATATATAAATAATAAATAGAATAGAATAGAATAGAATAGAATAGAATAGAATAGAATAGAATAGAATAGAATAGAATAGAATAGAATAGAAAATTAGTAAATAATTTAATTAATATAATATAGTATATAGTATATAGCATATAGCATATACTATATGCTATATGCTATATATAATATATTTAATACTATATAATATATACTATAAATAATATATAAAATAGAATGTATAATATATAAAATATGATGATATATGATATATAAAAATATATACTATATAATATATAGTATATAGTATATAATAGATAATATATAATATGTAATATATAGTATAATATAATATAATATAATCTATAGTATAATGTATAACATAATATAGAATATATAATATAGAACACATATAACATATTACATATATTACATATAACATATAATATATAACATAATATATATAATCTATAATAATACACAATATATAATATATAATATATAATATATAATATATAATATATAATATATAACATATAATATATAATATATAACATATAACTTATAATATATAATATATAATATACAATATACAATATACAATATACAATATACAATATACAATATACAATATATAATATATAATATATAATATATAATAGATAATAGATAATAGATAATAGATAATAGATAATAGATAATATATATAATGGATGCTGCAGCTTCCTGGCCACAAATTTGCTGCTGATGGTGCTTGTGTTGCCTTGATTAAAGAATGAATCTAGTCACAATAATTAGTCACCTTTAGAGAAATTATATGTTCAAAGAAACATTTCTAAGCATGCTGCATCTGTTAATAATTAAACCAAAATATTTTCCTTAGCAGTTATTCTAATGTGCTGTAATAGGAACAGATGTTCTTTAATGAACATTCTGTGTTTTAAAGGGTTGGAAAACAAAGCCATGCAGAACTATTGGTACTTGAATGTTTTTTAAAAGGCTGTGCTCACTGGGATTTTATTGTACATTTCTTACTTACATGGATGGGTTTTGTTTGAGTGAGCTGCACTCTTTGTGCTTTCCCAAATTTTCCTTCCTTTCTCATCATAAAAAGCCTGATTTTTTAAGATTCTGCAATCCAGGCACTCTTGATCATTTGTCTTCCTATGTTTTAAAAATCTGTGTCATTATAGAGCAACTGCTGCCTTGCTGTTGTCAATCTGAATTTTTAGTCTGGAACCTTTTTCAGAGGGAGTGACATTTTAATGCCTTAGTCTTCATCTGTCAGATTCTTCTGGTTCTTTGTACAATGAAATATTCTTTTCAATTCATTCACTTTGTTAGTCTAGCTGTGAGTGACTGGATTTTTAATAAAACTGTTTTTTTTTTACCTAAGGAATAACCTAGCTGAAACCTGGAAAGGTTTATCTGAAAGCAGGTAAACAAAGCTGTATGATCAAGTTTTAAATTAGCATCTTAATCTAAGACTCTGATCTTGCTGCTTTTCTGACAAAAACTCTGTCCTGAGGCCTCCCCCCAAAAAAATAGATTTCAGAGCATTGAAATCCCAAA
Organism: Parus major; assembly: GCF_001522545.3. Taxonomy (NCBI): domain Eukaryota; kingdom Metazoa; phylum Chordata; class Aves; order Passeriformes; family Paridae; genus Parus; species Parus major. Next base: position 395,473 of record NC_031774.1, on the reverse strand, counting down.
GTGGGATTTACTTTATCTGATAAACTTTCTGATTTCAGCACTCCTCAAGTCAGGCTGGCTGCAGTGGGAGTGATCCTGGTGTCTCCAAAAACTAAAGTTATTCCATGTTTTTCCCACGTATCTGGAACTTGTTCTGAAAGACTGAGAGTATCAGAAGGTGAATCTTGGAGATAAAAATCTATTGAAGCTCAGTTTTGACCAAATAACCAGAAATAGGAGAATGTGTCTGAGGGTTTAGGTGTTTTTTAAATTTGATTATTCAAGTAAAAAAATTATAAATAAGTATTGATCTCAGTGTGATCCCTTGAGCAGCTGGCTGTTTGTTATTTTCTATATTTATCTTTCTTGGGGTGCAAGAAGAGATGGAAAGCGTGTTCAGCAACTTGTGAAACTCAATATTAATTTCTGATCCTACATCCCCTTACCAAAAATCCTGAGAGAACAATTTGTGGTCTGGCCAGGTAATATAACAAGTTATTCAAACAGAATGTAGCAGCTCTGTGAATAATCCTGGGTGGATTTTAGCATTTAAGTGAAATGTTCACCCATAAATGGTGCTGGATTGTTGAATATATTTCTTTACAAATATCCAGAGGGAGGTAACACTAGATGCTGGGGAGGAAGACACAATATTTGACAGTGTATTCCCTAATTTCTGCTTCTGTATTTTATGTATTTTTTTGTGTTCCATGTGGAAATTGAGCCTAGAAGGGAAGGGGGTTGGGATGGAAAATGTTACTCAATGACACAGGAAATACCAAGTGCTAATCAGACATGAAATACTTCATCCCTGTCTTAGAAATTGTCGGATAAGATTTATACAACCTATAAAAAAATGAGTTTTTTGTGTTAGAAGTGGGTAGAGTTTGCCACAGGACTGGAGGGATCACCGAGGTCACTGGGGAGAGGAGAGAGAGCTTTTCAGAACCCAAAATGGGTGAGCTTTCAGCTGCTCCTTTCCCACACAACTTCTACCCCATTCCATTTTTAGTTTTTTCCCCACCATTCAGTCCTGACTGATTGATTTCATCCAAACTGAGAAAGATGCTGCTGTTGTTGAAAATATTTAGAGAGAGGCAGCAAAATCCTCACAGCAGCTGATTTATTTTGGACACTGAATCTTGTAGGGGCTGAGTTCTGCCAGCACAGAAATGTGCTCTGAAAATCCAGAATTTTGTGTAGTTTATGATCCTGGTCTTGACTTTTCTAGGCAGGAGCTTCTCTCCTTATTTCTGTTGATAGTTATGAATTAAGAATGAGTACACTCCTACAGGTATGAGATAAAATGTACAAGAAATGCTCTGCAATGTGTCCAGTCAATGTTTCTGCAGAGTCTGGAGCCTTTGACATTCCACAGCTTCATTAGAGATTAATTAGCACTTTTTACTTGCTTAAAGCATGAAGTGGCATGAAAATGGAAATGCAGAGCAGGCTGTGGATTGCTGTGATTATTCTTTGGTCTGTGGGAGCTGTTTCTCCCAGGTTCAGAGCTGTTCACAGCAAATAAAAGTGGTTTCTCTCTTATGTGAGCTGCAAATTTCCTTCTGAATAAATATTTGGAAGATTTTATTTGAGTAGTGAGTCTTCCTTTAGCACTTCAGCATCATCAACTGCTTCTTTATTTATTTTTGGCTACACTTTGGGTTTGAACTTGACCCTCATTTTTGGATATTCTGGTGTATATGGAGACTTTCCACAACAGTAACTTGTTCTCTCTATTTAATACTTGGAAATATTAAATATTTTTCTTTTAGGACAGATGATGAACAACTACAGGAGACCATTCTCCAGTTGTTCTGTATTTGTTCCAATGCATGTTTGGTTGGAAGAAACCCTTGCTGAAGCTACTCTACACAATCACTGTGATTAGTAAATATTTGAGTTTTGGATTCTCCACATCCTTCTGGATGGGATGTCCACACAAATCTTCCTCTCAGTCTGCTGTATATCAACAATCTGCTTTTTCTCTGAATTGTTTGGAATATTTTAAATAATTTTTTACAAAAATTTTAAAATTTAAATTTTAAAATTTAAATTTTTAACTTTAAATTTTAAAATTTAAATTTTAAAATTTAAATTTTAAAATTTAAATTTTTAACTTTAAATTTTTAAATTTAAATTTTTAACTTTAAAATTTTAAAATAAATTTTAAATAATTTTTAAATAAATTAAAAAATATTTTTCCTACTGGAAAACTTTGTTCCCTTTCCAGGCGGTACTTACAAACCCAGAGGCTTTCCCTAGGATTTCTCACTGAGGGAAAACATGGGCACAAGGCTTCATTAAAAAATGAATGTATTTTTATTTAATCTAAACAGGATCAGATTTAGAAGCCAGAGAATGGATGAATGAGATTTTTCTGTACTTGAAACATGTGAAATTAATAAAATGATCTTTAAATTTTTACTTCCATGCCTTTCTCTATTTCTAATTTACTGTAATTTTTGCTGAAATACAGAGATTAAACTGTATATCCCATGTGAGGAAGTCTCTGATTTTCATACATGAATTTTTGAGATAAATGTTGGTGTAGCTTCAATGGGAAAGTTCTTTAGAAATCACAGAAATGGAAGCAAACTTTTTTCTCTCATTCTGAAAATTAAATCAGCTTTAAGCAGATACCCTACATTTTTTTATTTTTTGAAGTCAACATGTTCAATGTTGCTTTTTGGACACTTACAGAAATGCTTATTAAGGTTTAGAAGGCAAATCCTGCTGAAATTTTAATTACTTTGTACTGCAGCTCCTTCCCAGGGAACTTTACTGCAGTGACTTGTGCCACAAACGAGGTTAAACTGCAGCTGGCACGCAGGAAAATGGTGCAGAGGGCAGGCATTACACCAGCCATGGTGTAATTAGAATAAATAATTACTATATTTATATTTATATTTATATTTATATTTATATTTATATTTATATTTATATTTATATCTATATTTATATATTTATATATATATTTATATATATATTTATATCTATATCTATATATATCTACATCTATAGCTATATTTATAATATGAATATAAATATAAAATTATCATATTTATATTTATATTTATATTTATATTTATATTTATATTTATATTTATATTTATATTTATGTTTATATGATATATGATAAAATATTTTATATAATAATATATAATATCTAATATCTAAAATATAATAAGTATTATATAGTACCTAATATATAATACATAATATATAATACATGATATCTATTATCTAATATCTAATAGCTAACATCTAATATCTAATATCTAAAATCTAATATATCTAATGTATAATGTATAATGTATAATGTATAATGTATACTATATACTATATACTATATAATATATATTATGTAATATATACTATATAATATGTAATAAATATATAAGATATACTATATAATATATAATAAATATATACTATATAGTATAAACTATATAGTATATAGTATATAATATATAATATATAATATATAATATATAATATATAATATATAATATATAATATATAATATATAATATACAATATACGATATACGATATACGATATACGATATATAATATATAATATATAATATATAATATATAATATATAATATATAATATATAATATATAGTATATACCATATACTATATACTGCATAGTACCTAATATATAATGTATAAGATATAATGTATAACATATAATATATAATATACTATATACTATGTAATATGTAATATGTAATATGCAATATATAATATATAGTATATAATATGTAATATATAATATTTTGTCTTATATCTTATATCTTAACCTATTATTTCATATATAATATCTAACATTTATATATTATATATTATATATTATATATTATATATTATACATTAAATATTATATATTATATATTATATATTAGATGTAAGATGTTAGATATTAGATAATAGATATTAGATATTAGATATTGGATATTGGATATTGTATACTATATATTATATATTATATATTATATATTATATATTATATATCGTATATCGTATATCGTATATCGTATATTGTATATTATATATTATATATTATATATTATATATTATATATTATATATTATATATTATATATTAGATATTAGATATTAGATATTAGATATTAGATATTAGATATTAGATATTAGATATTAGATATTAGATATTAGATATCAGATATCATATGTCATATAGTATATAGTATATTGTTTATTGTATATATTATATAGTATATAGTATATATATTATAGTATATAGTATATATTTTTTATTATATAATATATATTTTTTATTATATACTATATACTATATACTATATACTATATACTATATACTATATACTATATACTATATACTATATACTATATTGTATATATTATATAGGTATTATATATATAACATTATAAATAAAATAACATAATAAATGACATTATGGGTCTCACAGAGTTTAGCAGGAGAGCAGGCAGTTGTTTTACAGCACCAAATCCTGGTGGCCTGGTTCATTTCAAGATCTAAATTGTGAATATTGGTAATTGTTCAACTACAGAGCAATGGCAGGAGTATTTTCAGAGTTAAAAAAATCAAAGAAACCCCAAAGGTGTAAAATAATAATCCAAAACCCAATTAAAAACTCCCCCCTCCTAAAAAATGACCCCAAAAAATCCTTCAGTCCTTCAAAGGCTTTTTAACAGATTATTGATCATGTATTTAATAGAGAAAACAGAGCTACCCATTTTCTCCTGCAAGCAAAGTGGGGAAAACTTTATATAACTCTGCTATTTTATTTTTTTTAAATTAAATTTTTAATTTATTTAAAAAAAAAATTAAATTTGTTTTCTTTTTAAATACAGGCTGATCTAGGAATTTAAGGAAAAAATGGCATAAAGATTCTTTATGGCCTACACAGGTGAAAATCAAAGACAAATTAAGACTGCCTTTACAAAAGCTTGAAATAAACACAAATTTCAACAAATGAGCAGGTTAAAAAAAGAGCAAACCCTTCTTTACGGTGGCAAACTTGATTGCATAGATGTAGCAAATTAATGTTCCCACTGCAAATGTTTCTGGCAAAAAATTCACTTATTAAAATTAATGAACTAAATTAAATAAATTAAATAATTTAATAATGAAATAAAATTAATTAAAATTATTCACTTAATACCTTAATCCCCTCTGATTTTATGCCTTTCTTATTATTTTCCTCTTTTCAATCTGCAGATTTAGCTGAGCTCTCCTGCTCCAGAAGCAGATTGGGATCAGTAGATTGGGATCACTTAAAAGAGTTTCAAAAGCAAATGCTGAATTATTCTGAAGGTGAATGTCCCCCATGTGGTTTGGAAAACTAATTAGATCAAAGTTTGTAAAGGGAAAAAAAATCTATTAAAGATTTGAAGCTTAGCAGAACTTTTCCACTGCAATGAACAACTACAGTTCTTTTATTTTAAATGCATAAATTAATAATGATAATAATTCTGTTAATAGTTAATAATTAATATTAAATTGTGACATTTTCTTCTAATTCAAGATCAATATGCAAAGATGCAGCATCAGGTCTCGTATTATAAATTTACCCAAATACAAAATATATTTACCAAATATTTAATGAAGCTTTGTTTTACAGCTGAGAGAGCTCTAAAGGAATATTTCTACAGTTCCCAAGACTGCTCTAGTTTATTAATAAATTTAAATATTGAATATTTCTAAGCTTCATTTTCCAACTTTCCTTTAGTCTTTTTGGGGGCTCTTGTGTTA
>NC_031774.1:376685-389443 GCF_001522545.3 Parus major | reverse complement strand
TCTATATCTATATCTATATCTATATCTGTATATGTATCTATATCTATATCTATATCTTTATTTATATCTATATGATTTAAATTTATATTTATATTTATATTTATACACACATATACATATATATATAAAATACATAAATATATATATAAGATATATATTATAAACAAATATAAAAAAAATGTAAAATTTGAGGTTTTTTTTTTTCCAGCAATGCTGGGAGAATGCTGTTTGTTTTTTTCTTTAAATTAATTTAAATTAAATTAATAATTAAACAAAATATAATAAAATATAATAAATACAATAAAATATTAAAATATATAGAAATATAATAAAATAAATTAATAATTGAATAAAATAATGAAAAAATAATTAATTTATTTTATTTTATTTTATTTTATTTTATTTTATTTTATTTTATTTTATTTTATTTTATTTTATTTTATTTTATTTTATTTTTACCAACCTTATCAAAATGATTGCAGTCATGATATTTCGTGTTGCATTGTGAGGTGAAGAATAATTACTGGCAATGCTCTTTTTTTTGCAAATTATTTCTTTCTTAAGGCTGAAGTTTTCATAAACAGACTGGTGATTTCTGTGGAATAAAAACTAAAAAGAATCTTTCAGTGAGAACTAAATTGCAGCCCATTAAAAGAATGACATTTTATTTTATGCAGCTGTCAGAGATTGATTGTGAAATTTTTAGGGATGTGGGAAAAAAAATATTGAAGCCTGTATTAATTAATTTGGAGTAATTAATGATAATACAAGTTATGTTTCCTTATGTAGAATATGTAAACAGAATTTTGCTTTAGAATAATGTTAAATATAACTTGATGAGAAGAATTGAATTTTCAGAAAGTCCAGTAAAGATTCATTTTTGGTGTTAAATTATTTCAGCAATTGTTTATTGCTTTGTTTACAGGCAAAAGGTTTTTAAGTCTTTTACATACGTGGAATACCTGTGTGGAAATATATAATATTTATCCCTTTCAAACAGCAAAGTGATTTTAGTACTTCTTGTTACCTTTTCCTAATTTTATGGTTCTCCTGTGGTTTTTTTTTTGGATTTTTTTGGTTTTATTTTGGGTTTTAGTTTGGGTTTTTTTGTTGGTTTTTTTTGCTGATTATTCTTTATTACAAATATCATCTAAATTGGAGAGAAATACAAGATTTTGTGGCATCATATCCGTGGTTGTTCTGAAAGTTTGACCAGGCAACATGAACAAAATATGCCTGTTTTATTTGAAATCTCACGGCAAGGTGGTCAACAGAGCAGTTTAAACATGAATTTTACTGTTGGCCTTGTAGGTTGAATAATTCAGAAGCAGATATGGAAAGTTCTAGTATTGGCTATAAAAAGGTTGACTGTCAAAGAAGTTCTAAATATTTTTTTCTATTTAGATGAGTACAAAGTGAAAAACCAGGAAAAATGGGTGTTAATTTTTAAATGACTTCATTTTGCCCAATACAATTTCTCTTTCATATGAATATTTGAATTACTGCGTTGTTTGAGCTTCAGAAAATGAATATGAAATGTAACTGTGGTCTGAAAAGACACATAAAAATTCAGAAAGAAAGGAAAATTAAAAAAAACAACTGTAATAGTTTTGATTTGCAATACTTTTTCTGCATCATTTTATTTCCAGCTGGCATCTCCAAAAAGGTAAATCCCCTGAGTGGAGGCTGTGATTAGTGAGAAGCAAATGTCAGCAGGTGTTATGAACTCTATTATTAGTTCCTTCAACTCCTGAACCACTTCCCAGCCTTCTGAGGCTTTTATCAAGTCACTGATGAGATGCCTGAAAATTAGGAAATTTAGAAGGTTTTTAAAAAGATGTGGGGCTAAAAAGAAGAAAATTCTCCCAAGAATGGAAATAAGGATGTGAATGAGCATCTTGTGGGGCAGCCCTGGATGAAAACATTTTGGGAAAGGTATTGAGATGCAATAAAAAATGGGCAGTTACCTTTCACAAGCATTTTTTTCAATTCTTACCAGCTGGAATAGAAAAATAACTGAAAGTTTCATGGCAGCTCTACAAGTGCCAGGTTTTCCTGTTCTTTTTAAAAGATCTTATTTCTGCCTCTTCCACAGAAGAAAATACTGGGAATTGGATTATTGGTATTGTTGGATAGACTTGGAAGTTGGAGTCATTTTTTTTAAGTTATATTTGTTTTTTTCAGGCAGCAAAGCTTTGATTTTTCACTTGTTCTGGTTGACAGGGTGTTCTCAGCATACCCTTCTATAATGACTTTTCTTTTGTAATTTCCCTTTCTGGGCTGCAGAACTTCCTGACCCTTTCTGTTTCTAGACCAGACTGCTCTGTTTTGGTCTAGATTTAATGTTTCCTTCTTAAAGAATGACTGAATAAAGCAAGGGAGTGGCTCCACCATCATTTCTATCATCACATTTTAATGCAAGATTAAGCTACACTGGTCAACTGCAACATTCCTTTTTTTTTTTATGATCAAGTGACTTTAATTGAGGTTGGCTTTTATTATCATTGTTAATGTAAGATGGCTGTGTGAGTAAAGCTTTATTCTTTTAAAGCTGATTAAAAAAAATAATAAAATCTCTCTTCTGTTTCACAGAAAATGTGCTGCTCAGAGTAAATTATCTGAATGAACTCATATGAACAAAATGAGAATCAAATCAACTCATTTGCTAGGCATCTATAGGGAATAAACTAATTTTTGAGCTTTTAGACCTTGTAGAATTTTTTTTCATTACTTTTTTATTTTTTTGGTAGACACCACTACTTTCAAATTTCAAGTTATAGCTGTCAGGATCGAAGCACAGTGAAAGTTTTGAAGATTTTTATTTCTCTTTCAATTGGAAAGGCCAAAAAAATCTCTCAGGCCCTGTTCTTGTCACAATCTAAGACCTTTTGCACAAAGAAATGTGAAGGATCTGAAGTGGTGTTTAGTGTTTCTATGACTAGAACATCCAGTCTAAATTCACCAATGAATACAAAAATCAGAAGTATCATGGAAACTGGCTCATGTACTTTGAATTTCCTCCCGTGTGGCTCAAGGTCAGCAGAGCAGTCCTGACATTTTCTGGTAAAACTCCCAAGGCTTTTCACCCCAGGTCATTCTTGTGGTCTGTTCTCTGTGCAGAACAGAAATGTAGGAATGGACTGGAAGATCTTAGGGCACGCTATGATTTCTCAAGGCCATTCATACTCCTTCTTTAGCAATTAATCTAACAATAATAAAGCTAAGCAAGTAACATGGGCTTGGATGGTACATGGATATACTTGGATTTGCAAGAATTCAAAATCCTATAAAAGGATTAAGTAAATGACTGCATCCCACTGAGGATTTAATTGTGGTGCATCCTTTTATACATCTTCATGCACTTGAACATTTTTGCTAATCTGCCTCATAACCACCTAAAATTTATCTAAAGACAAAGTAAGCCTTTTTGAGATGGAAACCAAGAATTTCTTAGCAACGTAGAGGAACAGAAATAGTCTTGAGGGTAGAAAAGGAAAAGCTGGATTTGGAAGTGGGATGGAATGAGAGCTGATGACCTGCACAAGGCAGCAGCTCAGGGCCTCTGGTTTTATACAAAACTGCTTTTACAAGTTATGGCTTTTACCCACAGATGCTGCAGCTTCAGCCTGGTTTGGTTCAGGGAGGAAGGAATTTCCTTCAGCAATTTCTCCTTCGTGTCTCTCTGATGGATAAATGGATAAATTAAACCCAGGGACTGGTGCTAAAAGATTTCGAGGGCTACAAACCTCGCCAGTCAATGGAGGAGAAACTCGTCTCTCTTCACAATGAGTGAATTCATTTTTTCAGTATGCAAACTCCCTTGAGGTTTGGAAACACCACAGCATCGTCAGCTATTTAAATCTTACATTTCCAAAGGCAGAAAACCGGCACCTGAGTGCTTTTTTTCCCCCCTCTCTCTTTTATTCCCTAATAAACAGTCTTTATGGCCAGGTTGGTATGAGATGTGCTGATGTAGAAGGGCAGTTTGTCTGCCAGAGGACAGAGAGACAAGAAGGAGAGCAGATCCCGGCTATTCCCAGATGTTGGAATGTGGGATCCGAAGGCAGTGCTGGAAACGCTGCCACCTGCTGTTCCTTCCTTTTGATTTTCTCTTGGTTTGCTGCAGATTTAAAAGCCTCTAAAGGGGGGAAGTGATGCCTTGAGTTTCAGCTTTCCCATTTCCAGCCCCTGCACTGCATTGCTGTGTGAGCTGAACTCCACACAAAGTGTTCAAGTTCTCCTCACAGCTCAGGCACACACAACAATCCTTCTCCAGCCCCACAACCAAGGACACCGTGGCAGCTCCGGGCCCAAAAAGCACAAGCAGCAGGGAATTGAGGAGAGCAATCTGGGAGGATGGGACTGCATCACCTGCAGCTGCAATTGGGCAATTAACCCCAATGTGGAAATGGACCAGAACCTATCAAAGTGTGAAACTCCTGCCCCAGGGCCCATCTTGGCTCCATCTTGGCTGGATCCTCAGCCAGGCTCTTGCCCTGCCCAAGCTGCATCCTTTGAAGGGTTTTGATTAAATCCCCACTTTATTCCTTTAACTCTGCCCAGTCCCTGTTCCAGGGATCCTCTTTAGGATCAGGATTGTCACTCACCACCAGCCCCACGGGTGCTGTGGATTCACAGAGCTGAGGGGTTGGGGGCACCGAGGGAGAGGAAGCTGCTGTCGTGTTTTACATAAATACACATAAAGATGGCAAGAATCTGACTCTCCTCAAAGGTATTCATGCACCTAATTAATATATTGGAAATAGACAACTTTGGGGAATTGATTTCTGATATTTATGGAGAGTTGCAGCAATGAGAGATTTGGATAAATGCTCATTGATCCAAATCTCATTTATTTGGATCATTCCAAGCCTCTTGGGATTACTCAATAAAACTGAGATGTCTAATCTGTGAGAATAAGTTGTCTGCTTTGGAAAACCTTATTCTTTTGTGTGTAGACCAACACAAATTGAATTTTGTTAAAAAACCCCCCAAAAACTTAAGGAAGTTTGTATTTGAAGAGTTTTACAGATGTACAATTTGTACAAGATATTTACCAGAGAACAAAGCCATGAAAATTTGGGATTTTACACCAATATTGGTAAAAATTGCCAGATCCAGCACAGTGGTAAGCACAAGGTTGATTTTCAGGGTAAGAATGATAAAAATCTCTTCTAATATACAGGCATAATATGTTTTAACCTAAGAGATGACTGGAAAAAAATTTGGCAAAAATAGTTTTATGTCTTCCTGATTAATTACTTTGCACTTCTATCATCTGTCCTCTGACCTTAGTCCTGTGTAGGGGACACAAAACTGTTTTCACCTTGAAGAAGCAGAAATTTATATAACTCAGAATTTGTTTGATAGATATAAATCATAGATTATTTTAGAGATGTAAAAATTTTAAGTAAGTCTCCCAAATTAATTATATTTAGTCCTGAACTATAATTCTGGTTGTTTTTTTTAATCCAGATTGTTCTATCTGCCCCTTAAAAATGTGTCAGAGCAATTAATTGGTATTTTAAAAACATGTCCAGATCTGGAGGCAAAGGATGAAAATGACAATCAAACTGTTTGAAAGCAAGATGAATTTTAATGTCCTACAGTTTTAATCTTGGTGTGGTAGACTTATTGAAATTTCCAAATACTTCACCTGAACTGCAATTCAGCTTTCACTACTTTATGGGCAGATTTGTTGAAATGGTTCCCACTGAGTTGCTTATTTATCTGATTTCCTGGGTATGATGTCCTAAGACATCAAAGAGGGGAAAATTCCAAGTGCAAGTGACTGATTCCTGCTTGCTACATCACTAAAATATTTCCCAGTGCAGCGGATTCCTCTCATTTTTGCATTGTAGATAACTTTATCTCTGTTGAGCAGAAAGCTGGAGCTTCTGGAGGCTGTCAGATTCTGGCACAGAATTCCTCAGCCAGAAATAAAGACTTGTTTTAGAAGCATTGAATCCCTCAAGCATTAGTGGACTTCATCCCTGTCAACAGATTTGGGGCTGCTAGAAGTATCCCCTCTTCACACCATAAATGTTATCTTAAAATTTGAGAAATTTTCATGTTCTGTCAGGCCCTGAGTGAGAAGAGAGAGACTGGAGAGACTTGGGGAGTCTCTAGAGAGGTTGTACTTCTATTTCTTTTTGGTTTTTGGTTGTTTATTGTTGTTTTTTTTTGTCTCATTCTACATTTAGAAAAGAAAAATATTAAAGCTTAAGTCTGAAGCCAGGTGAAGATCAGGTTGAATGAAGTCAAGTCAAATAATGGTAGATATGACTATGGGGCTAAGGAAAAAACTTGTTATCTGTGACCTGCCTAAATATCTCTGTATTGAAATAGAAATAAATATTCTGTTGGGGATGTGTGTGTGTGTGTGCATGACTTGCTGGTGTTGCCTAAATGTTGTTGTCTCCATACTTCAATAATATTTTTCAATCCCAGCTCCTCAATTCACAATGACAATTTTTCTAGGTCAGTTTTCTCGGGAAATATGAAATTTGGCATCAGAGTTTAGGACAGAATTTATTTCTGTCCTAAATATCTGTGAGAATTTCTGGATTTTCAGTTCTCCCTGGAGGATCTTTAATTATCCCTGAGGAAACCTTAATGAGGGAGATCATCTTCCTGCTGTGGGACAAGGGTGTAGAACTGTGTTGGTGCTTCATAAACCTCCTGGAAACTGCAGGCACTAATTGTTAAAATACCTTTTCTGAAATTCACCTAAAAATGCAGATTTCCTGCTGCATCCCACTCCTCAGAATTAGCTAAAATTGCCTTGTGTTAGGCCTCATTATTAATTGAGGTCTATCTGCTGAAATTTTCATACTGCCTGAGTAGTTTTATTCATTTTGGGGAAGTTTGGTTTTGTTCAGTTGGCTTATAAATGCAATTAGAATTAGCATATATCCCTAAAGCTGTAATATTTCTTCAGGGAATTAAATTTTCAAGGAAACAGAAACGCTTTGATTGTGCTCAATATTTGCACATTTAAATCCAAGCTTGGCTTTTCATCTTGGGAATCTAAAGAAAAGCCCAGAATTTCTCTGCTTTAGGAACATTTGTACTCTAGAGCTGCACTTGGTCTCTAGAATAAGTTATTTGCAAACCCAAATACTGGAAGTTGAAATCCAAACATTTTCCTCGGTTTTTCTTTGCTCCTTATGCTTTCCTCTGAAAGTGCTAAATAGATTCAGACGTTTCTCAGGCTGCAGCCTTGTCTTTGTTGAAAGCTTTGGGGGATTTAACACACTTTTCAACAGACCAGCCTCCAGCTTTTGGTATGGAAATAAGCTGCTGCTTAGCTCTTGTGTTTTATAGTTTTGATATAACAATTAAGGAAAAATTACTTAATTGCCTCCTGAATAAATGCCCTTTCTAGGAGCTGGGGAAGTCAGAGAAGTTAAATTCTAAGCCAGTAGGCAATTTGTGCTAAATGCTGATTGATAAAACCACAGTAGGAGTTTGGGTTCCTCCTTGTTCCCTGATCAAAGGAAGAATAGTCAGAAGTTAAATGTAATTAAAAGGGTACTTGTTCCTTGTTATTTCAGGATTACTTTGACAAGCAGAATGTAAGTAATATGGTTGATAACATTAAATATTGAATTCTTTGAGTAGTAACTCTCCCAAAATGATTTCCCAAAGAATTTTCTCAAAAAAGTGATGTTATATTTTAGTAGTCAATCCAGGATCGACCTGGATTTATTAAAATTTGTTTAAATACCTCACACCTATCCACTTTTTAGAGATATTCCTGGGAAATGCAGTAGGCTTAGGAAGACTTGGCTGCTCTTTCTTGGATTTTAGCAAACCCCTTGCTCTGCCATTTCCTGATTGATGATGTAGAGCATAAATCCTCGATAACTGGAAGTGATTATCAGGTAGAAGATTTGCTATCCATAAGAAATTACATTATTCATATGACAAAATTAATCATTAGTAGGCACTGTGGCAATACAGCAGTGAAGGTCACTGTGAAGATGCTTTTAACAGTTCAGTGGGGAAAAATCTGTAGAGGTGCATGAACTAAATATATAATTCAGCATAAAATTAAAATACATATGTTTTTATCTTTATTCCTTTCCTGACAGTCAATAGATTTATCTGTGGTTCAGTCTGGCAATGGATTTATCTGAAAAACACCTACAGAATTTTTTCTTTTCCCAGTGCAAGATGCCATTTTTGCATCCTTGAGCCCTGTGGTCCTTGGCTCTTTGAAATGCATTCTGCTTTTCTTGGGATCAAACAATCCTAATCCACCAAACTTTGGGCAATGGCTGCTCTTGGAATGGATTTTCATTTCTGCCTAAATATTTCAGGCCAATGCATGACAGCAACAACAACAAAAAGAAAAAATAAAGAGGATAAATGATGTATCAAGAAAATATAACTTAGTGGGGCAAACTGATGAAACATAGTATTTTATAGAGAGAATGATTCAGTTATGTTTATGGCATAAGTGTATATTTATAACATTGTTAACTTTATTTCAAATGCACAAGATACTTCAAGTCTATCAGTTTTTTTACTTTAGAAGTGGATTTTTTTGTGGTGCTTGGTTGATATTTGGGTCCATGATCTCGGTTTCTATTTAATGTACCTGTGCATGAAGCAGGGAGAGTATTTACTGTGAGAAAAAACTGGAAATCAATGCAGCCTACTCAACATTACAGCATGTATTAATTTATTGCTCTGGGTTTCACTGGAACCCAGGTAGTTTATTATGCCATTATCCAGTTTCACTCCTGTGCTTCTGATTTTCAGGGGTAGGTTCTTTTAAACATTAATCTCATTTCTAAAAAATCGCTGTGAAATCCTAGATTTGAGGAGCTGGCTCAGAACAGACACTGCCATTGCTCTCCTTGTCAAGAAAAGCACAGATAAAAATCAGGAATGAACTCTGTGGAGCTCTGCACAATTACCAGTGGCACTGATGGTCTCCTGCATCAAGGCAACCTTTGAGTGAGAACACAAAATGGGGGTTTAAAGGAAAAAGCTCATTATTGTTTCTGGTATAACCTTCATCAGCTCCTGTAGGAGTTAGAGTGGGTTTTGAGGCTGGGTTGTGGGATTTGTCTGAAGACTCAGATGCATTCTGAAAGTTGAATAACTGTTGTCTTTTCCTGATTGCTGGAAGCAGAAATGCTGGGATGCTGTGTGGGGAGTCACTGCTGTGGGTGGTGTGCTCCTGGAATAAAACTGGGATTGTTTAAAAGCAAATCCACACCAGTGGTGTGCTTAATGCTACAGGCTCCAGGAATGAGCTAGAGAATTGCTCTTTATTGCAGCTCACTTCTCTCCCTTGGCATCCCTCCACAGTGCTGTGTATGCACTTATTACATTTTATATTCAGAATGTGAATGAGCCAAATGATGCTTTTCTCCAGCATCTCCCTGTGAGCACAGACACCTGAACCAGCACTTCACTGAGCACTGGGATGGACAAATCCATGTGCAGGGAGCCCTTGCTCTCCCTGGCATGATAAACAGAATCAAAGTGACAACACCATGGTGACAATCTGTCCACGAGCCTCGCTGGAGTTAACTGCTCGTGCATGTAGCTCTTCCTCATGAAATGAGTGATTATTGTCAAAGCATTTTGGATGAGCAGGGAAACACAAATTATGTTGTTCTTGTAACATCACAAACCTACACGCTCTGACATTGAGAACAAATGCAATTAAAAACAACAATGGAAGTGCAAAAAAAGAATTGTTACAGTAATAATTACAATAATAATGTTACAATAGCTCCTTTATTTGAAATTATGCCCACAGTCTTTTGTGGAAATACTGTCTTTTGAGACAAATATATCATAAATTTAAAAGTATTTCTAAACATTGCAAATTGGCTTCTTCATAGTGTCTTATCCTGATGTTGAAAGAACTGAAACACAAAGGAGCCTAAGTGAATTTGTCCATGCTTAAATTGAAATATTGGGAAAAACCAGTCCTGGGCAGGGGCTCAAAATTCCTTTCTGTAGCCCAAGAAGTCTTGGGTCATACAGGAAGTATGGGCTGTCACTTGGCAAAATTAATAATTTAGGTAATATTGAACACCTTCATCTGGAAAGATTAGACAGAAATTTTATTCTGGTTCCTAGAAATGAAAGCACTGCCTCAAACAAGTCTGTGTTTCTCATGCTGAGCACAAACTCCACCAGAGTGAAATAAAATCCCACTTTGCACATGACCTGACTTACCCCAGCACTGCTTTGAGCTGTGGAAATAAACTTGGGGTTGCCCAAAAAGAACTCAGGGAATGAAGATTATTGGATGTTATTACGAGATTCTCTGGAATGAGGTGAGTTCTGGAAGTGAAACAATTTCTAAATGATGTTTTATGAGCCCTGTTTTTGCCTTGGTGTGTTTGTGTGTTTGTGTGTGTGACAAATAATCACATTTTATAAATCTGACCCACTCACTGAGGGGGTAAAGCTCAGTGAAGGCTGGGGGAAGTCAGCATCAAGGTTTGATCATCAAGGTTAATCTAAATATTGTCACTTCCAGCATCTTCCACCTTTGCCTGGAAATAAAATGCTGGAGGATTTCTAAATAAAAAAAGTGAAAGGGACACAAAGCAAAATGCACAGATCTTTCAAAAGTGTTTTTATGGAGCACATCCTTATTCACAAAGGTGAGTACATTCTTCCATTTTAAAACCAATTTGTATTAGAGGGAAAAAAAAAACACTTGGAGATGATAATTTTTAACCACATTGATGATCTTTTGTAAAACTGAAGTGTTTTAAAGATTCACAGGAGCCAAAAAAAACCCCAATGCCCCCCTCAAGCAGACCCTGTGATGCTGATTTTAATTCCCCCTCCTCAGCCTGCTTTGTTTAATTATTATAGATTCCTGTCTATGCACCTTCCAGCTAGGAAGCAGTTGCCATATGCACTTAACACCACCAAACTGAAATAAATTCTGGTGAAACTGAGATATTCCTGGTGTCTAGTAACTGTGGCATGGATTCAGAGTGGCTGGGGAGAGACAAGTGCCAGCCTTTTTTTGATTTGGAGCTTTCCTGCATTAATTCCTGGTGGAATTGCACTGTTTTAAGGATCTGTTGTGATATTAAGGTTGTTTATTATTCTGTGTTGTTTCTCATAACCAGACATCTTTAAGCATCTGGTGGGTGGGTGGCATTGACTGAGGGTTTTGAGGCTCTGTAATTCTGGCACTAAAGTTACCCTGTGGGTTTAGCACCGTTTTTGTATAGGAGCCTGAAGTGACAGAACCCATAAATAATGTACATTACAACAGAAGGATACAAAGTTATGCCTCCTGTTAGAATACATTGGTCTTCTGTTTAAAAAAATAAAAAATAAAAAAATGAGATGGAGCCATCTGAAAGAAGGAAATTGTGGAGTTAGAGATTGGCTCACAGATGCATGTGCATTTCTGCTTAGCTGTGACCTAATGTACACCTAGCAAAGGGTGTAATCTGATATTTTAATTTAAAAATCTGATGATAGAAGGTAGATTTTTAAAAGAGTACATGAGATCTGATGAAAATATTTCCCTTTGATATGGAGATGTTTCGGCTTTCTCTGGTTGATCAGTCACTGCTGATGAACTTGTCAGGGGATTTAAAGATATCTTGACAATTTTCTCTTGCAGGTGCCACAGTGACTCTGACACTTTCCAAACTCTGGCACCTGTGGCTGAAGTGGTGGACAGCTCTGAGCTCAAGAGCCACCTTAGCCAGGCATGAAGGAGGCTTAAAACACTGAGGAAATCCCATTTTTAGCATCCCTCTGCACAACAATTTTATTCTGTAGTTTAGCATAAACCCTTTGATTAATTTCCTGCACATACTTTTGGAATGAACATGTCTAATCCTTTCCAATATTCTGTTTCTACAACATTCAGTGTTGCTTTCTGCCTTCCCCAAACATTCAGTGTGCACTTCCAGTTCCCTTTGCAAGAAGAGTAAGGTTTTAACTCATGGAATGGAGCATTTCCCTGCCATTTCAACCCAAAATGCAGCTTCCCCACGTTTGGCAGAACAAATGTTCTGGGGGAGGGACAAAGACCTGAAAAAACCTAAACATCTAAACAAGAAATGGAACAAAGCAGCTCAATTCATTAGTGGGAAACCACTTGGGGCACCAGACTAATTCTCTGCTGCTGTAGACAATTATAATCCTGGAGGAAGCTTTCCCTGGCAGCATTTCAGGGGAAGGCTTATATTTCCATTATGAGGGAGTACTCTTGAAAAATATCCTTAATTAGGTCAGGACTGACTGAAGTTTCTTTAGCACAAGCTACAAGTGTCTTCTTCTTTCTATTTTTGCTCTTGCCAATCTGTTTATTGCAATACTTTAAAATTAGAGGGAAGCTGATATAATAAATATATTAGCATTATATATTGTAATAAATAGTATAATAAATATGCAAAGAGTGGTGATTTGGACACTGGGCTGTTGCTGCACCATCTCTACTGAGTCATAGCCATTTTTCAACCTCTAATTTTTCACCTTTTCTGAAATATATTTTATTCCTTAGCTTTGGGAGCTGTCAGTAGTATAAAGATGTCCTGATATCTCTTGTAGCTCAAAAAAGATGCAATCCTTCAACAGCTGACTCATCAGAACCTTTCAAAAAGAGAAGATGGAGTTTTTACTGGGATTATTTTGCCACCTAAGCAATTTGCATCCACCAAGGCAGGCTCCTAAACACAGCTTAAAACATCCCCAGGTGTGCTGGGCTTGGTGTGGATTCCCTGCCTTTGGGAAATGTTCTCAGGGGT
>NC_031774.1:371597-375075 GCF_001522545.3 Parus major | reverse complement strand
TTTTATTTTTATTTTTATTTTTATTTTTATTTTTATTTTTTTTTATTTTTTACTCACCTTGCCATTGGTTCCACCAGTCTATACTTCATTTTATTTTTGACAATCATTTTGCAGATCACTTATAAATATATTTCATCAAGTTCTTGTTCTGTGTTTGCCAGCTTCACGTGAGGCTTTGAGAACCACACAGTTATAAGGTGCTGCTTAAAAAAAATTATTCCCTCAACACATAAGGGTTTTTAGTTATTTCTTTTCCCAGAGTCATGCTTTTGTATTTTGAATTTTTAAATGCTTAATGTGCAGTGGTACCACCTTTTATTATTTGGTGCATTATTTGTGGCAAAATCAAAGTGTGATATTTATTTCTGTCTTTGGAAAAAAATTAAAGTGATGAAACAAACATTCAAACTGTTTTTAAATGCTAAATTTATTGATTTTCTTGGTAATTAAATGAATGTTTAATGACCAGCTACTGTAACGTGCTGCACTTGCTGTAGTAAATGCTGATTTACAAAGGGAAGGTTATGCTTTATATTTTCACAAAATAGTTAAGGCTTTGTGTGTGTAAGAGTGCATAATTCAGCATCTTGGTCAGCTTGCTCAAAGAAAACAATGAAAAAATGAGATTATAAAAAGAAAAAGCACCAGAGCTATATTCTTCATTCTTTCAGGAAATCCTGCTGATGTCTTTGAAGCTTCAGGTTCTTGAGTCTTATCCTGACACTTTTAATGACCATGCTCCTGATACTCTCTTAATATCTTCATATTTTTATAATTTAATATCTTACTATCATCATATCTTAATATCATCTTCTGTATTAATATCTTATTATAATAAAAAGGTTTCAAAAAGCTGTAATTCTTCCAATATGTAATTTCAAAGATATTTTTGAACCCTAGTTATGGTCACTAATTGCAGGCACACAGGTGGGTGTTATTTACTCTTTACAGTTCCTTGTTTTTTAATGTTTATTCCTCAGGAAATCATGGAGTGCTGGGTTTTCTCTGCTTGTGAAATATTGGTGTTTGTCTTTTCCTCAACATGTCCCAGCTGCTGCAATTCAAACCTATTTTGTGTTTCCTATGAGCCCTCACCCATTGCATAAATTAAATTGTGAGTACCAGTATGTGACCATAAATTCTTGCAATCAGTAGAGCAAAGGAATACTCTAAGAATTTGCCACTCCAGGCAGTAATTTTAGGTCTAATCCTCTCCCAGAAAATCATTTATGAGTGACCCATTTTGTCTCCAGCTGTTCCTCATTTTGCAAAGACTTTTCATCAACAAAGAGTTTTCTAAATATTCCTCAGTAATTTCTCAAAAAATGTCACATTTCATCAGACATAATTGAGATTTTTCCTGTGTGTGAGATATTTCTTCTCCAATAACCTGCTGTTCTTTCAGAGACACCTTCCCTGTTCTGCTGGGAGGGTTTGTAAGATGCAGAAATGTCGTTGTACTTTCAATTAGGGTGGAACAGGCCCCAATCAACAAATCTCAGGTGCTTTTGTTCATCTTTTCACTTCCCACTGGGTATTAAGACAGCCAAATGAAGGTATTGAATTTGCAGTGTGTGTGGCTTGACCTTTCATCTGAAATTTGGGGGAATAGGACTCAGTGTCTCAGGAGAGCCGAGCATCTTGACTCCCAAAATCTCCCCCTGCATTTTCAGGCTGTGGGACAGTTTTTGCTCCAGAGAAGTCTCCCTTCTTGATTTGTCCTTTGATGAAATGTCCAGGTAAAGAAAACAGCTTATTTCATTATTTTTCTCTCAATTTCTGTAGTCTCAAGCTTTTTTTTTTTTTAAAAAAAAGGATATGGTTTCCATAGTTACAAGTTTAAATCACCTTTGATGCCATTACCTTTGTGCACATATCTTACAAAAGCATCTTGCTATGTTTTCAGACAGCTTCAATTTTCAAATAATTTCTGGGGACAAGCTAAAATGTATTTCCTTTTCCAAATGCTTTATAATTTTCAAAAGCTCTTCTCTATACATCTAGAACTTGTAATAAACAAACTGCATGTAATTTTATTTTCCTTATCAAACAGTGGAAAACAATAATGCCCTACTGGGCTAGTTGGGATTCAGTTAGTGACAAAACAAGAAAAGTGCTTCTGTGCATGTTATTATAAACCTTAACACTTCAAAATAATCTGTTGAAAGCTTTAGAGCCTGAGCAGTGCATTCCTTGCCATGAGGTTTCACAGGATTCCTCCTGGGATCCAATCACAGTCATCAATATCTTGCCAATAATTGTCTTCACAATTAATTTTTCCTAAATGGGTCTGCTGAATTTTCCTGAATGGCTCTGAGTGAGCAGTAACATGATTTATATCACTGAGTGGGAGAACATAACGAATTTCTTTTTACAAAATACTAAAAATTTCACTTTTTACTTGGGGATCACTGTCTGAGGTCACTTGTGGTGAGGAGCAGGGGATGATTGTGAGTTCTAAAGAATGGATCCAGTGAGGGGATCCAAAAGTAGAGCAGATATATTTATGTACCTCCTAGAGAATCAATGAAACTTTTGGGTGTGAAGATCATTTTTTTTTTTCACACATTTTACTAATGAAATCATTTAACTGTCAAGGATGGGAGCAGGATGCACCAACCCAACTGTAGATGGATTTTATCCCTGTGATAATATCATATCTTAAAGTCACTTTGGGATTTTCAAGGTCTTCATTCAAATAATTTGGGCAGCTGCCATCTTATGAAGTTTATTTTAGCACAAATTCACTTGACTGGTAATTTTGGATCAGATTTCTGACAATTATAAGGACTTTTGAAGAGCAGTCTCTACAAGAACTGTTTCAGGCCCATTTCCCTTAAATCTGTTCTGACTAAAATAATAAAATGAGCCTCTGCCATTTTTAGTCTGCAGAAATTTTAACTGCAGTAAATTTTTCTAATTTTTTTGGGGTCATTTTAACTGCACTTGTTAATGCAATTTTGTAATTTTAACTGCAGTCATTAATTATTATTTTTTTATAAGTTAGCTATCAGCAATTAATTATTTTAAATTAACTATTAGAAATAACTTTATTAATTATTAAAATGTAGGAATTATTATCTATAAAATCTATAAAATATTGTTTTATATAATATAATAAATTACTTATAATGGGTAATTTTTACTTATAAATTTATTAATTAATAATTAATTAATAGTCAATGTAATTTCAAAATTTTAACTGCAGTCCTGCTGAAGAAATCCAGGTGAATCTATGAATTGTTTTTTCAGGTAGAGAGAAGTTTGTTTTATACTGGAAATTTAAAAAAAATCCTGCAATGCATCAATACCATTTTTAATGGTTTGTTTTGCAGGTCTCTGTAAAAATGAATGAGGTATAAAATATATAAATATATGAATATATAAATATATAAATATATAAATATATACATATATAAATATATACATATAAATATATAAATACAAAAATACATAAATACATAAATATATAAATATA
>NC_031774.1:341957-371401 GCF_001522545.3 Parus major | reverse complement strand
TCACAGTACACAAAGAACACTTCCCTTATAATTGCCAGGTATATTTGTAAAGAAATACATTTAATCTGGTTTTGATCAACAATGGCCCCAGAATAATTAATTCAGTCGGAAAACTCCTGCCCTATTTTAATCCCATTGGAAGTGATAACATTGAATGGAAAATAAGTTTTAGGTGAGGCTGGATTTAAAATGGAGCAGAAAAAACACAATTTTTTCAGTGTGATATGAATTTTTGGTGGAGAAAACTGAGATTAATTCAATTAGAGGCTGGTGCTGATCCCTGTATGGACCAATCACTTCAGATTTGGATCCTTGTGGTCCCTCCAAACTCAAAATATTCTGTGAAACATAGGTCCATGTGCATATATGCACATATGTTTTAGCTTATTTTCTGTGATTTATAACTAAAATATCCAAAATGCAATTAAATAAAATAAATAAAAAATAAAATGAATAAATAAATAAAATAAATAAATAAATAAATAAATAAATAAATAAATAAAATTAAATAATAAAAAATAAAAATTAAAATAAATAAAAAAAAATTAAAATAAATAAAAAATAAAACCAACCTCGTTTATGCAAATGTTATGTGCAATATTAGAATAAGATATGATAGATGTCTAAATATTTATTTTCTTGTGGAATTGTTTCACTGTGAGAAAACCTTGACTTTAACCAAAAAAAAAATAAATAAAATAAAATGAAAAAAAGTGATTTTACTTGTTCATAGGGGAGAATACAATGCTTATGAATTATATTCATTGACGTTATTTGAGAGAATAGAAGTGAAATGAAACAGACAATTTTGAAAGAGAGCTCAGAAGTGAAATGGAGCAACATTTTGAAGGATAAGAAGCAAATTAAGCATATTTTACTGACAGCAGAAACTTTTAGTTGTCTGCATAGAAAAGGTATTGATACAAAACTTGGGTTTTTGTGAAAAATCTGAATTACTGAAGGGGATTGATGAAATATTATGTGATATTCTGCTCTGGGTAGGGGAAGGCAGGACACTTGGTACTTTGAGAAATCCATGCCTGTGATTTAATTTAAAATTAATTTAAATGTCATTGCTTCTGTGATTTAATTTTAAAAAGGAAACAAAGAAAGATATGTTTTGTAAATGTGGTGGATTCTATGTTTTGTACAGCAGGGTTAGAGCAGCACACATAATTCTGTGTCCAGAATTCCCCTTGATAACCCTTCTGTTTCATCCAAAACCATTCCAAGTGAATTTCTGTCAGTTTGCAGAACCAGAATCTGGATGGAGCCTGTCAGACTTCATCCTCTGCTCAGGCAAAAGAAAAACAAACACTGAAAAAAAAATAAAATTAAAAAAAATAGAAGTAATTTGCTGACAATTTCCAGTCCTCACTGGAGGATTGTGTGTCAGGGAATGGGATTTCTTTCCCAGGACACCAGGGAACCTCTGGGGAGATCCTTCACCCCACAAATCCCAAACCTTTCCCAGCCGAGCTCCTCTCTGCCTCTCTCTGCTCTGGTAAGGAAAACTTGGGAAATCCTTTCCAAAGCTGAGCCTGCAAACTAAACCCGAGCAAAATCTGGGACAGCAGGAGCCAGGAGCTGGCTGGAGATGTTTTTTGGCGTTCTCCAGGACTGCTCTCCCACACAAACCCCCCTTTATTCTGCAGGCTATAAAATATCTCTTTCACCAACTCATCCCTGCCCTCCCCTCTCCCTGGCACCTCCCTCCTTCCTCCCCTTCAGCATCCTCTTTTCTCCACAGGTACCAATTACCTCTCCCCTCAGAAATCCTCTGATAAATGTGCAGCCAACTAAACCCTGAGAAATCCTTGTGGACATGCACTTAGCTTTGTAAAATAACTCATTTTCAGACCTGCAGAAAGGCTGCTGTGTTTGAAAGCTTGGAGGGGTTTTTTTTTTCAGCCATACCAGCTGCTCTGGGAAAAGCTTTTTCCTCCTCCCACAAACCCTGTTCTGCATTACCAGCCTGCAATTTTAGCCTTGTATGCTGATGACAATTAAAATATGTCCACAGAACACACAACAAAGTGCATTGTTATCATACCTTGGCCTATTTGATCTCCCATCTGTTTACCAAGCAAGAAATGATAACTTCTAATCTGCAATAATTTTTCCCCCATGTATATGGATATTTGAAATGTCTTCATATAAGTGTATTTTACCCACTTGCTGTCAGATAGTTTAGATTCCTTTTTAAATTACAGACACAAAACTTCCTTTGATATAAAAAAGATGTGGGTCTGCATATCTTCAGAAGATTTCCCAAAGCTCCTTTAATATTTGAGGTGGAAATCTGAGATTTAAGAAACTTTCTTGCAGAACTATTGGGTTTTTTTGGGTTTTTTTTTCCAATATCCCCAGCTGCAGAATGTCTCTGCAGGGATTCTCTGGGCAGTCACTATTTGTTCTTTGTCTGAGCTCCTGGAGAGCCACAGGAATATCTAGCAATACTTGGCATAATTTGAATTGCGCAAATAAACCGAAAGGAAACTTTCCAAAAACCTTTCGTGGTGCAAAAACCACTTTGAAACCCAAATTCTATTACTTGTGGAGCTTTCACCATTGCAGTAATCGAGGCATTGTCTGTTCCTAGGTGATGTTTTTACCTGGAGATGTTCTGCCACCCTGTTTGATAAGGAGCTGAGCTCCACAGAGATGTGGTGACCTCAGTGGCAGAATGAATTCTGGTTGGAGTCAGAGGCACAGAGAGTGTGCTCTTATCTCTGACAGCTGGCTCTGACATCCTGAAAACACTGAATTTCATACAACATCCTGAAAACAACAGTTGAATAGAAATCTAGAAGTGTAAGTATGTAAATTAGAGAGTTTTCTTAAGTCACTGAGTGGAAGAGTTAAATTTTAGAGTTTAAGATAATTTAAGAGAACAGAAGACAAAATGGAGGATTTAGGGTGTTGTCTCTTGTCCTTCTTCTTTCTTTTTCTTCTTCTCCTGGGGGTTTTTGGGTAGCAATGAGTGATTGGATAGAAAATGTCACAGTGCAGCACTCAGGTGTTGGGTTGTTGGGTCACTAAGGAAAATAATTTGCTTGGCATTTGTTAATTGGGTAAATGGACATATAAAAGACCTTGAAGAAGATTTTTGTTGGCCATTTTACCCTTTTCTATCACAGTGCACTCAGCTCCTTGTATCTTTTATCCATGTAATGCAGATAAGAGAAGAATAAACAATGAAGTCTGAACAAGAGCAAACTGCCTCTCTCTCATCAATCTCAGTCCAAGGGGAGAAAGAACCCAACCACCAATGTCCCATCAGGACAAATTCTGGACTCAAACCCCCTCTTAGTCCTGCATTCTCAGCTTGTCCATGCTCTCTCCTTGGTAGGAGGTGGTGTCAGATGAACACTTTCCCTTTTAGAATCCATTGCACTTCCAAATATTTAAATTAGAGGAGGCAGAAGGAGCTGGTTTGGATTCCCAGGGACAATGGGTCTTGTAAGGGAAGTGTCAACAGCCCACAAACCACAGGAGTGCTGCACTTGGCAGCCTGAGCTTCCAATAAACCTGAAATAAAATTTCATAAAAATGAAAGAAGATGCAGTGTGTAGCATGGTACAGTGAATATTTCCTTTAAAAGGAATGGCTGTTGAATACAGCAGGAGAACCTGGGTAAAATAAACTCCTAAAGCGTAGCAGGAGGTTGTTATAAAGAGAGTTTGGGAGACAATCCTGTTCTGCAAATATCAGAGTTCTTGAAGAACAGCCCCAGTTCCCAAATAAGTCAGCGAGTTCATTGATGGCATCACCTTATATTTATGATTTATTCTTGTTTTTGTCTTGATTTCATGGTCATTGCCAGAAATCCCAAAGAATCTTTCATCCTTCCCTTATCTGCTTGGATTTGAATTTTTGTTGTTTTTACTTTCTGGGGTTTTTGTGAAATTTTTTTTTGTCTGGTTTTGGTTTTGATTTTTTTTTAATCTCTTAAGATGATGTCATTCTTGCTTTTGGTCCTGTTGTGTTCGTGGGATGTGTTACTGCACATTTCCCTTCCATATCTGCAGTCCAATTAAGTCCTGTTATAACCAGAGTTGAGTGAAGATTTAATCACTATATCACTATAAAAATGCTTTTTGAAAAAGAGGATGGATTGACTGAATAAATAACAGCCATGTCTAAGATTTAGTGAGTATCTTTTCATAAATGATTTGTCTAGATATAAACCATTTATATTCTTAGACAGTGTAGGGTTTTTTCATGTTCTTCCTGGAAAAAACATCCAGCCTAAAATTTGGTATAAAAAGGTTTTCTTCTGTATGCAAAGTTTAATTTATATTCTGACTTTGAGAGCTCGGCTCCTGCAAAAAACAGGAACTTTATCACATACCTCATGTCTTTGAGAAATACAAATAAAGGGTGAACAGGGGAAAGCAGCCAATCTACAGGTGTTGAGCAACTCAAGGACAAAAATATGGTGAAAAGAAAACACTGGATAGCTGGCTCTGAATAGCAAAGATGCCAAAAAACTGAATTTGGTTTGGTTATGGTTCGGATTTCAGCCAGGTGTAGTCAAGTTAGAGGCACTGAGGTCAAGGCAGACACAGAAAAAAGTGCATTCATGTAAAATCAGTGACAGATGACTCAAAAAATTACCAAGATGCTGAATTTTAGGTCGGTATTGAGGTTTTAATTTAACACAAACTCCTGCAGTTATTGTGTGGCTTGGTTGGAAGGAACAGAGATGAAATTCTGGGGGGAGATTTCATGTTTTTTTCTGCTCTGTCCATGAAAACTGGAAAGTTCCTAAAGGCAGAGGCTGCTGGGGAGGAAATTTGGGTGTAACTGGAGGGGATGAGACCTAAAAATGTCTGGTGCTCCAGGTTTGCAGCAGTGAATTTTCTTAGGGCTGAATGAAGCTCGTGTTGGGTTTGGAGGAACTGGTTGTTTATTCTGCTCTTGGGAGCTTTCAGGGATTCCCAAGATAGATCTTGAGTAGCTGTGTGGGATAAAGGGAGAGATTTTTTAAGAACTTATTTATTTTCTGATATTGGAAGGAACCCTTGAGTTAAATATTCCAGCAAGCCTGGGTCTTTCCTTAGCAAACCTCCTCCCCAAAACAGACTCTGTGTGGAAGATAAGCTTCTGTCAACTTCTGATCTTGAAAATCCCATTCAATCATGGCCTGAGTTTAAACCACATCCTTCCTGTGTTATCCAGAGTGCTGGATAGATTTTTCTAGATCTCTTACAGCTGTTTAAAAATGTGTTTTTTGTCCCACAGTCTCCCAGCTCCACTGAGGTTTTGCCCCAGTAAAGCCCAGGAGGAAGCTGAACAGAGCTGCTCTCTCTGCCTCTGTTTCTCTCAGCTCCAGTAAAATGTATGGAGCTATTCTCACCATGTCAGGGACGAAACAGTTCCATAAAATGCCCTGGAAATGAAAACTCTCTGCATTGTCAGTGTGAAAGTATGCTGAAGGCATGCATGACTGAACAGTCAAATATAACGAGCTGCTGGGAAGTTTAATTTTGGAGATACATGGTATTGACTGACAGTGGTGTAAATGGCAAACAGACCTCTGCAAACATTTACTGTCATCCCTTGTCACTGCTTGCATTCTTAAGAGAAGAGAAGTGGAGAACAGTGCTACAGAGAAGTAAGAAATCATTTTAAGTGTCTCCCAAGCTCTTTACTTTGTCTAATAGGACGGCAGATATCTCTGGATCCCTTTCTAAACACGCTGCAGACAGCATGAACTGTGTTAGAAAAGCCTCGTTCTTGCTGTAGATGGAGGAGGATTTTAATAGCAACAGGGTTATTATTCCATCTAAATCAATAGAGGGAGTTTCTATCTTGTGTAAGAAAAACTGGCTGTGGCTGCTGGAGCAGTGGGAAAGGGGAGAGATGCAAATTAGACTAATAGCTAAATCTATAGTGGGACAGAAAGGTCTGAAAACGAGATGGGCACCTTTGAAAGCACAAGTCCTCATGTTCCCTTCTTGCCCTGCCAGTCACTGAAGGTTTTATTGCAGATTGTGCTGTTCTTCCTTTGAACAGCAGCTTCCTCTGCCCTGGCACCTGTGGGCAGTGGGATATTTAGCTGATGAGGAAAAGTCACTTTTGGTGGCGTTCCTCAGCTTATGTCTCTTAACTTGGTAGAGGAATTATTCACTGCATATTTTTGATGGTAGGTGATCACCTGAGCCCCTGGAGAGCTTTTGATCCCAGTACAATTAATGTCTGAGGAGGAGAAGGAAGAGGAACCCTAGATCTGTCTCCTGAAAATCCATTCTAATTGATACAACACCCTCAATCTCCTTCCTCTCATTTCAGCTTCAGTTCACCTTTAGAAGTCTAAATTTTCTGTGAGGGACTCAGAGTGCTTTGAGGAGATTTAAATTTTCACAATGAGCAGCTTCCTGAGAGATGAGGTTCTGAGGACCTGCAAACCAAGCAAGGAGTGGAAACTCATCTGTCCCTGACATTCTACAGGAATATTTTCATCATTGGGTCCTGTGGAAGGGCAGGTAACACTCCTGCCAGACATCTGGTAAAAGAGATGTATCCCCCTGTTATTATTATTATTACTGCATTTATTTATAGAAAATACTAAAGCTCCTGGGGTTGGGGAGGTGAATCCTACAGCCCAGAGAAGTTATCAAGCACCTGATGGTTGTGAGATTTAGGGCACCTGCCACCCTGATGTTGTATTTTGGCTGGAATTATTGGCCTCTGCTCTGTGAAGGGGCTCTTTTAATGGGTTGAATATTCATGTAATCAGTTTAGATGTTTACCTGAGGCACTTGTTTACTTTGAGGTCTATGGTCTCTAGAATCAGGTGTTGTGTAGCCAAGCATTGCATTGCACGTTGTTGTAGACAATTCCCAAGACTTCAAACAACTAATTGAAATCACAGAAGCAGAAGGAAAAAAATAAAAGAATCTATTAAATGCCCCCTATCATATCTTCCAGTCAGTGCAGGAATATTCTGCAGTTTTCTAATATGCCACTTGAAAAAAATGGGCTCCTTTAGCAGGGAAGCAAAGATGACATTGTGGAATGATTTTTGTTTGTTGGGAAAGCTCACTTGGTGAAGATGAGGGGGAGGAGAGGAGAGAGCTCCCTCCAACCCTTGCAGCTCCATCAGATGCAATATTATCCCAGTAATGATTGTTGTGCCTAATAGTCGTGGACACAACTTTATTCATCCCAGAAAGAGCACAAAGGGAAGCAGTCTCCAGGACAGGAGGCTTCCTCTGTTAAATTTGCCACGGATGGTTGGGCTCAGTTTGCCTGCACCTCTGACTGATGCATCCTGCTGGATGCTTTAGGCAAACACACACTAATTAGTAGAGCAAATAGAAAACCTCGGGGATGCCCATGCTTAATGACACTGCCCATGCTCTAAACTGTCTCTACAACAAATTACTCATTTCATGGCTGTAGGCAGTGCAGGTTAATTGGTATCACTTGCTAACTTGAAGCATTTGCTTTTAGCAGGACGCTGTGTTATGCCTTTCTAGGAAACTTTGCAATGCTTTTGAACAAATAAAAGCACCAGAAGCAACAGAGCAGGTCATTTCAGGAATTAAAAAGTAAGAGACATAAATCTACTGGAAGCTAAGAGTCAATAGATGCTGATGAATTAGTTGCCACAAAAAAGCCCAAAAGAAACCTGGAAAGGACTAAAACCACTTTGAGGAGTATTGAGTTAGAACACAACACTGGCTCAAAACAAAGGTGGATTGTGCAGAAGCCTGTGCAGTTCCTGTCAGGAATGCTTTAGTCAGGTAATTGCTTTTCAATCAATCTCAGCAAAAGAAATGAAAAGTCAAATATGGAGAATTAATCAAATTCACAGGCATCTTTGACTGAGGAACCTGCATAAAGCAAAGCTTGTTCTCACAAATGAATGAGGTGAAGATCATGGTCAAATGAGACCCAAGAGTTTATGACATTGCTGAACTGTAGTCACTTAATTACCCACATGAACATGGGTCTTTGGAAGCATGAAACTAAATATTCTGCACAACTGTGCCAACTCAAGGCTTCAGTAGCAAAAGCAGGCTGAATAATGCTGCCTTAAAGATGATGGATCGATTTGCCCTCGTACTGGCAGGTTGGGTGGGAGGCAAACAGGGAAAGGAGCAGGCTGGGTGGAAGCAGAAGACTGGTGAATTACACTGGGAAGTCAGGATTGCTCATTCTCCTTCCTCCAGCAGGATGAGAGGAACAGAAAAAGCATCTTGTGCTGCAAAGGCCTCTTATCCTTCCCTAATCAAACTCTTTTCTCAGCACTGGAAGTGTCTGCAGTCAGCCCCAGCCGCTGTAGCAGGTGTCTGTGCAGGCATGTTCTCACAAATAGGATTTTTCCACTCATTTTGGTACCAAAGCTTGACTGCCACCTCTTCACAAACGTGGAGAGACATGGCCAGTAGCTCTGTGCTTGCAGAAAAAGCTAAAATCTCACCCAACCAATCCCATCTTTGTTAACATAATCTGTAGTGAATGGAGAGTTTGAGGCCGGGACAGTTTGTGTTCTTTATAAACATGTAACAGAGACTGAAATATAAACAAGCTCACAGCAGCAAAGCCCTTGGCAAGCAAAGGTCCTGCATCCTCACAGACACCTTAAATAAACACCTTTATGTGACACACAATGTGAGGTTCTTGCTTCAATCAACTTCCAAAGCTTGGAACTCAAAAATTTGCAAATCTGGTGCTGGGAAATGCCTTAGTGGGGTCCAGGGGGACTTGAGGCTGCTTGTTGTTTCCCACACTTCTTGGAAGCTGTGCCTAAATGCAGTTGTATCCATCCATCTGCTACAGCCCTGTCCTGGAGAAAGGGGTTGGAAAGGGATTTGTGCCCTCTTGTGCATCTGCCATCCTGAAAGTATCCAGGTCCTGCTTGAAGACCTTCCCTCCTTTCTCCTCCTCTTCCAAAACAGTGGAGGGAGGGAGAGAGGGAGAAGAAGAGCATTTTAGGACCAAAACCCTGGAGTTAGGGACCCCAGGGGTGTAGGCTCACTTTCCTTTTTCCACCGTTGTAATCTTTGGCGGATTTCGGTAAATCACTGAGCGCCTCTGAGCCTCAGCGTGCCTCGCATGAAGGCGAAATAATGATCCCCGCTTTCCCCTGCTCGCATCTGCTGGGATTTTCCCCAGCGGCGGAGCAGACCTCCCACGCTCAGCGGGGTGAGCTGTGCTCGCAGCTGCGGGCCGTGTTTTTGGCCCCGTCTCCTCCCCGCATCCCTCGGTGGTACCCGGGATGCTGCGGCCGATGCTCCTCGCTCGCACGGGCGGGGCCGGCTCGCTCGCTCCGCGCTGTTCATTGCTGATGTTTATCGTGTCTGCTGCTTCCGAGAGAGACGGGAGGGCTGTCGGGGAATTCTGCGAGCCTCCTTATCCCTACAGTAACTATAGACTTGGGCAGGAATGCGGGTGATTGATTTCAGGGCTGGTGTCTGGGAGGCAGCAGCGTCCCCTGCTCCGCTCTGTCACCAAACCCTGCCAGTTCAGCCCGCCTAAGTAAACACTGCCGAGCTGCTAATCACACGGCTCTGAGACAAAACAGCACTCGGGGATCTGGGCAAGATCACACTTCCCTCCTCCTCCCCTCCCCTTCTGAGCCGTCCCCTCCCCGCTTTTCCCCTCCCTCTGCCGGCA
Source organism: Parus major (assembly GCF_001522545.3). Taxonomy (NCBI): domain Eukaryota; kingdom Metazoa; phylum Chordata; class Aves; order Passeriformes; family Paridae; genus Parus; species Parus major. Next base: position 361,771 of record NC_031774.1, on the reverse strand, counting down.
GCAGCCCAGCCGGTCCCTCCGATCCCACCCGGCAGCCTCACGCTGGGGCCGCTGCCGGCTGGGGCTGCCCGGGAGCTCTCAGCCCGTCCTGCCAGCCCTGCCCAGCTCTGTCCAGCTCTGTCCAGCCCTGTCCAGCCCTGCCGAGCCCCCCGGGCCCTTCCACCGCCGCCCCGGCCGCCAAAAGTTGTGCGGAGCTGCGAGGATGGGAGCGCATCTGCAGCCGCTGGCCCTGCGGCTCCTGGCGCTGACTTTCCCCTTGGTGGCCAAGGGTTTTCCCGACGAAACCTTGGAGAAAGCCTCCAAATCCGAGGGATATTGCAGCCGGATCCTGCGAGCCCAAGGCACCAGGAGGGAAGGGTACAATGAATTCAGCCTCAGGGTGGAGGGCGACCCAGAATTTTACAAGCCTGGGAACAGTTACCGGGGTAAGTCGGGCATCCTCTGCATCCCGTAGCGCGATCTCGGGGAGGATGAGTGTTTATTGAGCTGTAGCGTCTCTGCCTGTCAGCTCCGGATCCCTCCTGGCGTGTGTGTGGGGGTTAGGGCAGCCTAATACACCCCCTGGCATCACTTTATTGGGGATGCTTCCACGGCAAGAGAGGGGAGCTGGCTTTCGGTGTCTCACTTTTCTCCCGAGCGTTCCTCATGAAGAGGAATTTCCTTTATTTAGGAGCCCTCTGGACGGGCTCAGCGCTCGAAGTTGCAGCGATGCAGAGCTCACTCTTCTCCCGTTTGCCCTCTTCCGTGGGATTTCTTCCTATCCCTTTAAATTTAACCCGTGGGGGAAGCTTCCACATCCAGCAGGAGGGAGAGGAAACTCGGAGCTAATCGCTCTTGCCCTGAAATATGAATGTTAATATAATGAGTTAGCATATGGGCAAACATGATGCAGCACCCTGCCAACTTCCCACATTTCCCACTTACGTTTATCCCACTATCCCACCCTTATTTTAATTATTTTATTTTAATTTTTTTTCTGGGTAAGTGAACAGATGGCTCAAGCAGGAAAGAGGCAGAGACAGTGCTAACGACCACTGTAAATAAGAGATGGAGGCATTCCTTCTTCCCTGAGCATGTCACATACAATCCTTGGAATGAACTTCCAAAGCACATTCGGGTGTGTTTTACTAATTAATAGGCAAAGACAGGTTTTGGTCACTTTTCCTGCCTCGCTATATAGTGCCTTGAGAAATAAACCTTCTTGGAATGTGCTGTTAGCTTTGCATTTTAAAAGCACTTTAAAAAGAGTCTGGACATTTTAAACTGATGTACTTTTAGGAAAAAAAAAATATTGGGAGATTCTTCCAAGTGTTTCTTAGATCCAGGGTAAAGAGCAGTGTTTTCCCATTGCATGAACATGGGAATCTCAGTGTATACAGGGAGAAAAAAGTGTGCACAGAGCATAATCAATTTGTTTCTCCAAAGGCTGAGAAATACATCTGCAGGTTCACCTGTTTTGAGCACCAGTCTGTAACTTTGCATGCTGTTGATTCGATTTTTTTTTCCCCCCAAAAATAGTTTTATTTTAAGATGGTGTGAGGAAATTCACATGACCCACAAGTTCCAGACAGGAGGATTAGTATCCTGAAAGATTTCATGTGGGATGTCAGCTTGGTACATCTACTGAGCAGGAAAAAGATGTGCCAAGTTTTTTGATAGTGATAAATGAGAACGTTCTTTAAAAAATTTGGGGATTCCCTTCTGTGAAAACATTACTGGACATTTTCAGTCACCTCCCAAAGAAGTTTCTATTGCACAGAAATGTGGGAAGAAAGAAACTCCCAGATGAATTAGCAGAACTAATTTTGTGGAGATATTAGGTCTTGGCGTTAGGAACTCAATTAATAAAATCACATTAGGCTATTATAAGCTGCTTGGAAGTGAGAAAATTACAGCTAACAGTAAAAAGTTAAAATGTAGAACAGGATATGTGCTTTTCTTTCTGATATTTGGGACTGAAGCATTCAGGTGGCACATTGGGGTGTGTAGATCATTCTTTAAGGACACATTCCTGAATGGTGAGAAGGACACAAATAAATGTTCCTTTTAACACAGCAGTAGTTAAAAATGACAATATACAGAAAATTTGGGGAGCTTGTTCTCAAAGGCATTTCTGCAGTCCAGCTGGAACTTTATTACTGTTTTATGCAAAGGCTGGAAAATCCAACTAATGATTAAAAAATAAAATAAAAAATGAGATGGTATGACAGGCGTGGGGGGTTTTGTTTGTTGTTTGTATTTATTTAGCAGCAAATTATTCTGTGTGCAACATAGCAGAAGACTTGCAGGACCTCCTTAGCTCTGGAGCCAGATATTCCTGTTCCCATGGCCCCTGCTTGAATTGATGCAATCTGGATCCTTGGCACGTTCCCTAGTGGCCTCTTGGAATAAATTCACATTTTCAAGGTGGATAGCACAGGAATTTTCTGTACATGCAAATATACTCCAGAAAAGTGTAGGGACATCCATTTATCTTCATGCCATCAGCTGATGTGACACACCAGCCTCTCAAGCAGCAATGAGTGGAGGGGATATCTGGGAATATCTCAGTTTGCAGTGTGGGAGGCAGGACACCACAGCTCCCAGCTTTGCCTCTGGGGGAGTTTTTATGGCTGCCCTGCAGTTATTCACCTTTAGATCAATCACAATCTATTTGTCCTGAGGGCAGAAAATCTGTGTGCAAGGAGCTGTGAAGCCTCGGTTTTCCACCTCTGGAGCTGTGATAGAAAACAGCACTGGGCACTGAATAACTTCTCTGAGTGGGAACAATTCAAATGTGTAGGACCAGGTTTGAGGGCACACCATGCTAGGGTCGAGGTCCTCTCCTCCCCTGCTGGGTTCCTTCGGTGGTGATGGAGCTTCTCTTGCCTCCACTGAAGGTCAGAGCTCTCATTCGGAGGCACAAATGAGCCTCAGGTTTGGGTGGAGATACAGGGTAATGATCCTTGAAAAGACTCAGTCCTGGCTTTATTGATTGTGCAGTTAGATTAATGATTGCATGAGATTTCCATGAAAAAATGAGGTGAGTTTCACGCTATTAAAATGTAAATAAACTTGCTTCTACCAAAAGGGAGTAGAGCACACTAACATGCAGAGTAGAAATGCTTTCTGCTGTGAGATCATGAAGTTATTATTCTGAAGAAGAAAAGGAGTACCAGGCTAGTTGTAACCCTTACATATACCCTCTGTGTGGGTGCTGGTCCTGGTTTTAATGGAATTTCACTTGTAGGTCAGTTCACTTTCTCAGTTTTTGAGGAAAAGCTCATTTAAGGTGTTGTGCTCCACTGCATTGGTTTGGGGACTTCTCTTCGAAGGAGTGTTGAGTCTTTTTCTTTCCATTTCTTTCATCTCCCCTCAACGTGCAAACAACTTTCCAAAATAAACAAAACAACAAAACCCAAAAAAGCTCTCATTCTGTAACTACATCAGCTGTTCCACAAAATACAGATGGAATTTAGGAACTTGCATTTGCTGCTACCTGTGCAATGTGCAGCAGGGGATGTGCAGTTGTGTTGGGTGAGAAAAATCCGATTTCCTGCCTGAAACCAAAGGAGCGACTTTGATCATCCCACCTTGGGCTTGGGACACCAGGAAAGGGTGAGGTCATGTGCCAAAGCCCAACTTGTAAAGCAATTAGAGATTTAAAGTAACTGCTGGTGTGCAATCTTCCCTTTAAAGTGAGATCCTTAGGGCTGAGGCTTGCACTGAGGTTTAGCAGATCCCTGCAGGAAGTTCATATTATTCAGTGAAAGTTAATGAGCAGGACACAGCTGCTGCCCAAGAACTCTTATGCAACCCAGAGCCTCTCCCTTGTGAAGAACAGATGTGGTTTGGGAGCTTGGCACTGCTGCCCGTGCAGGGGCTCCAGGAGCAGCTCAGGAGGAGCCGGGATTTGGGAGTGTTTGGGATGAGCCCTGTGTCACCTGAGGATGGCTCTGGGCACTGACAGAAACCTTCCCAGCTCGCTGTTCTGGCCTAGCTCTGGGCTGTTCCAAATCCTGCATCCCTAAAAGTGCAAATCCCAGAGCACAGAGCCTGGGTCCTGCCGTGCTGCTGTGTCCGTGTGTCCCTGCAGCGGTGACACAGGGACGGACACAGCCCAACCCTCCGGCTGTGCTCAGCTCCTTTGGATTTTCCTCTGGGCTGGAAGTGTTCCTGAGCCCAGAGCACAGCAGCATCCCTCCTCCTGGAGAGAACATGCATTTATTGGGGCTTCAAATGACTGCAACCACAGCTGGGGTATTGCTAACCCCAGGCATTCAAAAACTATGAGTCAGCCTTTGGAATTGCTTTCCTTTTGCCTTTTTTTAAAATATTTTTTAGCAATTTTTAATATTTTTTTATTTTTTCTGATGTTTCTGCAGCATTTCAGAACTCTGTTTTGTGGGTAGGTGTTTGGAATTTCTAAAGCTGTTTGGTTTGATCTGTAACTTTGTGGGGAAAACAAAAACTGTTGAGTCAGTTCACAGCTGGATTCTCTGCACGCATACTCAAATATTCCTGGTGTAACCTTTTACTCACAGTGATTCAGAGTCTTTAATTGCATATGATATGGAAAAAATTGTTGTATGTAAGAGACTTTTATGGCAGTAAATTTCTAAGAATCATTGTTGAAGCAGGAGTAATGTGTTCATCTCTGTTGGGTTCAGCAGCGTGCTGTTCCCAGAGAGGCTGCCCGTGGATTTCCATTTAGCCAGAGCTGCAGAAGTCCTCAACATTGGATTAACCATGCTAATTACTGGGCAGAAAATGAATTAATGAATTGGAGCAATGCTTTTTAAAGCAAGCAGAGATTTTAATGGTGTTATACTGCTGGCCCATTTTGGAATATAATGTGTGAAATTTTCTTTCTCCCCCAAAATCACGACACTTAGCCTCATCGTAAGGTTCCATGGGATGAAAAGAGTGTTGAAAATCTTGAGAGCTGGAGGACTTGCTGTTGTGCCATCACAATTTGTGCAGGTGTTTGCAGGTTTATATGTCATGGCACTTAAACAAAAGTTTGAAAATGGAAATAAATATTTTTTCTTTTTTTCACATATAGTCAGGAAAGTTAGGTGTTTGTACAAACACTGTGAGTTTTAACCCCAAATACAGCTGCATAATGCTAGAAACCTTCAAATAGCCTATTTTATATTTTTCTGCTACTGAATTTCTAGATCAAAGAGCTCTCTATGTTCCAAATGAACTCTGGGGCATATTTGGAAATCCAGATTTTCTAAGGGCAATCTGTGATTTTTAGCAATGTGATCCAAGCCCTCGCAGCCTATCTGTGTGAGAGGGAGTCTCTTGTGGATACTCCTCTATGGAGCAGCCTTGGGAGCTGCAGTTTGCTCTAAAAACTGTGGGTGGTCTTCAGTTTTTATTGTGCCTGCCAGGGCTGGAGAGTGTGACAATAAAAAGTACTACGAGTGACTCTTTTTGCACTATGCTTAAAGGAAAACATAAGAGTTCACTTAAAACATCAAGAGTTCAATGTTTTGTCTCTTTAATTCTACAATAATTTTTGTCTTCACTAAAATTTACCTCTGTTTCAGGAAAGGATTGCTATTAGTGGTTGAAGAGAGTTTGGTAATTTCAAATGTCCTGCCTCGAAGTTCTGCCTCATTCTGTGGCTCTGATAATGTTCAAAGATGAGGACCCTGAGATTATCTGGGTTAATAATTAACTATAACTATAACTAATAATTAATTAACTGGTTAGAGCCTGGTGTTAAAAACGTGGGTTCAATCCCTGCAGGGACCATTCCCAGGATATCCCAATTCTGTGAACTCAGGTTTTTGAGTTTTGCACATCAGATCAGGGGTTCAGTCCTGCTGCTGAGCGGGGTCAGATCAGATCAGCCAGCCCTGCCTTACCTGCTCAGGACAGGGCTGTGCAGGGTTGGTTTGGCAATCAGAGCATCCAGCACAGCTTTTAATGGTCAGGAGTTTAGTTTTATCAGCCAGGAGTTTAGTTTTGTGTGCTGTTCTGCCCTGAGGATGGAGCAGGGGGAGGATATTTTGAGATCCCCCATTTCCAGAAGCTGGAGTGCTGTGCTGAGTGTAGCTGAGCTGGAACAGGCAACGTGGACATCTGGCTTTACAGAAGGACTTGCTGTGCACTAAATGACTTTGTCTGTGCTCAGAACTGGACAAAAAAATGAAGTCAAATATTTAGGGATGCTCCTGTACATTTAACACCCCCTCACCCCTCAAAACAAACAAAAAGAGCCCTCACAAAGAAAAAGCCCCAAGTAGAAAACACCCTTGCACATGCATCCCCACCCCCAAACCACCACCAATAAACCCTCCTGTAGATCTGAGCAGATTATCAATCTGCTTTAAAAGAAAAAATGGGGGGAAAATAAAAAAGCAGAGTTATTTCATGCCAGTGGTTCTCAGTTTATGTGGAAACTTGGAGTGAACATTTTGGATTGTGGCTGGCTTGGCTCCCTGCTGTCGGTGCTCTGACTTCAGTCACTGCCAGCTTAGAACACACACCTTGTGAGATGATGTGCAAGTGGCTGGCTTCACAATTAATGGTCTCTTTTGGTTCTTTCTCTGTTCATCACATCCCAGTGACGCTTTCTGCTGCCACTCCTGCCTACTTCCGAGGGTTCACCTTGATCGCCCTCAAGGAAGGAAAAGAAGGTGACAAAGAGGAAGACCATGCAGGATCTTTCCAGGTGAGAGAACTTCCCCTTTGGAGTCTTCTTTAGTGTTTGCCTGCCTCAAAGGGAGGTTTTTATATGCACAGCAGAATGCAGAGAGTGTTTAAACATAAATGTTTGTGGATGTTGGCAGGAGGACAGCAGAGCATGTTTTATATCCCACGAGTGTTCGAAGGGTCAAGGCTCGTGTACCTGGATTTCAGCTTGTCTTCCCACACTCCCACAGTTCAAAATGAGCATCAGTTCCTTGAACTAGAGCCTAGGACACCTGAACCTTTCATCCAAAGTGATCAAGAGTATTCTATTCACATTCTGGGTTTTTTTGTGTTTCTTTCCCTCAATATTTTTGTCCACTGAGCTGTAGAATTCAACTCTGAGAAGTGTTTGCCGTGGCTGTAATGACTGTTTTATCATTCATAAATTAGATTCTGCTGTTTTATTTATGCTCAGTAGTACTTGACTTAATGAACACATCCAGTGGGATGAAATGTTTGGTATTAAAAGGATTAGAAACCAGAAGGATGATTCACAAACTGGTATTTTCAGCTACTCCATGTGGGGAATTCTGGAAACTGAGAAAATATATGATATTTATGAAAGAAGGTAGAAGTGATGTAGGTTTGATTCTCACAAGAGGTATTGTTTGCTCTTTGACTTTCCAGGCTTAGAAATACAGTTGAATTGTACTGATTATAATTTACAGGATGTGCAGTAATATTGATAGTAATTTTAATAACAATTTCTAGGTGGAAGATTTCACTTGCCTCAGGTTTCAAGGTTTTCAAGGGAAACACTCAAGTTCCAATTTTGGTGACCTGCAAGGAGACAGAAATGAACACCTCTCCCTATATTTCTTCTTTATTTTTGTATGCAGCAAATTCAGTGTAAACTCAGTAAATAATTGCCCAGTTCTCCTACTGAGTTTGCTTGGAGGCCTCTGTCTGCTTTTCACACATTTTGTAAGAAAATCTGGAATGATTGAGAACTTGAGGGTGGAATAAATCCATTAAAATGAAACCAATTCCTATTTGGGAGAAATCTTTTTAATATGGACTTTTTAACAAAGTTGGCTTTTTAAAGAATAAGCTAGTACTGAACGATCAGCTACTGCTAAGAAGTACAAACAGCGATGCTTCATCTATTTTAAAAGAAGCTTTTCACCATTAATTTCTTCATTTCAGTTGTTAATATCTCTGTGGTTGTGGCAAATGGGAAAGATTGGGCCTGAGTTTTGTCTTCAGGTCTAACTCACAGTGAGAAGCTCACTAAGCTTTGCTGAAGTACAGAGGCATTTTGAAGTTAGCTGAGTGGGAAGCAAATGGAAATTCTATATAGATGGGAAACAAAAAAATAAAAAATTAAAGCTCAGTGGGTCTCAGCTGAGGGAAGATTGTTTAATTAAGTGCATTGTATGGGTTGCAGTCTGAACTCAGCCTTCTTATTGGCAGGTGGGAGTCCCAAAGGTCACCCACAACTAAATTTGTGTGTCTGTGGTTTAAACAGTACTCACCATGCTCATCCCACGCTAGCACAACTCCCTGAAGTTTATTCAGATGGTGTCAGCCTGTTCTGCCTCTGTGGATTCAGATGTAAGATCCCATTTTGGTACCCAGAGAACGCTTGAAGGTAAACACAGACCCCCCTTGTACCTGGGCTGGGTGCTAGCAACCAGGAGAAAAAAAAAAAAGATGTTTATTTCTAAACCAAGACAAAAGAAAAGATGTTTGCAGTGTGTTTTCATCAGAAGTGAGGATGCCAAGGGGGCTGAGCAGCTGTGCAGGGTCAGGAGGAGCTGTGTGTACAGTGTGTACCTGCTCTCAGATGGAGCCTGTGTCACCCAAGGAGTCAGAGAGAATCTGTCATCCCCAGAGCAGCAGAACTGGGGGAAAATCCCCTCAGAGTGGCCTGAGACCCTCTGCTGCTCTGGGACTGCACCTCTGCCTCCGTGGGGAGACATCTCCAATGTCCAGAGAGCAGTCAGAGCAAAGCAGTGCACCAAGCAAGTGCTTCTCTCACATCACCAAACTTCCCGCTGGAACCAGGACAGAACGAAACGGGAGCTGCCCAAGTGAGACTTTCCTTCCATGACTTACAGACCATAAAGCACTTGATTTGCAAACCTCTGGGTGCCACTTTCAAGCTGTGGAGTGTGAGTTACAACAGGTTCCATGGAGGAAACCCAGCTGCACCCTGTGCTCAGAACCAGAGCCCTGGTGTTAGACTGACCAGCGTCTCTGTAGCTTTGAGGAGCAGCCAGGGGGTGGAGAAGGGCTAACATGGGGTTTTTGATGTGGATGGAGTACATTTAGGAGGGGAAAGCTCTGTTTTCAGGGGTCACAGTCCAGCTGGAGCAGGAGGGGGGCTGCAGCCTGTCTGGACGAGCAGTAGGCAGCTGCTGTAAGCTCCTGATGGCTCCTGTGTGGCTCTGCAGGCCACCAGGAACAGTCAATCTTGTTAATAGGACTTGTGGTCCTATAAATAGCAGAGCTGTTAAAATTCTTGCTTGGACAGGTGTTCTTTTCTGTGCACTTTCTGGTTACCCCTATACTTGAGACCTTTAGAGAAGTGTGGTGTGGACTCCACCATTCCAAATCTGTTCTCCTCTGAGACAACTGAGACTTTAAAATCCGATTTTACTGTTTGTTTACTTAATGCAGCCAAACTTCCTTGTATTTTTGTCCTTGTAGGATGCACAGGACACAATCCAGCCTTAAAATAAATCACTTTGTCTCCCAAAACCGCAAAATGGCGAAATTAAATACAGCTAGGGAATCCAAGGTGCCAAATTCAGCCGTAGAAATTTGGGGATGTAGCAGCAGGGCTCTTCCTTATGCCAGTGGTAATTGTAGAGCTCAGTGAGGCCCTCTGAAAGCTTTGGGAATCTGTCCCATTGGCCTCTTTACACAAACCATTCCCAGCTCTGGTCGTGCAGAGCGCTGATCGTTCTCTTTTGCCGTGTTTAGCAACAGTCTGCAAATTTCTCCTGAGGTAAATGAAATCCCAGGGCAGCAATCACCACTACTGACTACAGAACAAAGTCTGTGCAGGCCATTTGAATCAACATATGTGTGCAACCCTGTCTAGTTATAGGACTTTTGGATTTGGGTTCTTTTTCCCCTTGAACTGAAGATTGATGAGAGGGAGGCAGTTTTCTCTTGTTCAGTCTCAGTTGTTTATTCTTCTCTAATCAGCATTACAAGGTACAAGGAGCTGAGTGCACTGTGATAGACAAGTGTAAAATGGCCAACAAAGATCTTCTTCATGGTCTTTTATATGTCCATTTACCCAATTAACAGGTGCCAACTAAATTATTATCCTTAATGACCCAATGACCCAACACCTGAGTGCTGCACTGTGACATTTTCTATCCAATCACTCATTGCTACCCAAAAACCTCCAGGAGAAGAACATGAAGAAGAAAGAAGAAGGACAAGAGACAACACCCTAAATCCTCCATCTCGTCTTCTGCTCTCTAAACTACTTTAAACCTCAACCCATTCACCCAGTGACTCAAGAAACTTTCTAATCTACACACTCACATTTTTCCTATCTAACTTTAACATTTGTTCTCATGTATCACCATGAAAACATGCCCATGAATTTCATATTACATGAAATTCAGTATTTCTTTGAATCCTAGAACTAAGTATTAAAAACAAGGGCACACACTCTGTATCTCAGACTCCAACACAACCCTATGGATTCGGTCTGATAAATAATGTAGAATATTAGAAATGTAACTCTGAACCTCATCTCATCTTCCTTGTTCTCTGAGGAAGGATAAATATTCCCAGGGAATTTTTTGGTGGATGTTTTGTCAATCTGTTCTGAAGTGTTCAACAAGAAGAACGAATCCATCTCTCCAGGTTTAAACACTTGAATATATTATATTTAATAGGAAATTTCAGCTTTGTAGATCTTTTTGCTAATATCCAAACTGAATCTTCACTAATAGTGGTTAAATTGCTCCCTTATGAAATTGTCTTCCTAAATTAAGAATCTTCTTGATACTTTATGAGGAAGGCAGCCTGAAGTTTCCTTTATTCTCCCTCCAATTCCACACACTCTACCTGTCCTTTATTCAAATTTTCATATTTTCATCGTGGGCCATCTTCTTCCAGCTTTGCTTTTCCTGCAGTGGAGATTCCAGTCTCACATTCCTCAGAATTGTACTCAGGAGTGGATCTGCACTCCCAGCATAAAATCAGAGAATTTGGATAGAGCAATCCCTAGAGCAGCACAGCTTTGGAGTGCCTGGTGCTCAGGAAGAATCTTCTCAATCTGTGGTTTTTTTTAATTCTTTTTTTAATGTAGAGCTTCATCCAATTTATCAAGGAAGTTCTGAGCTGCAATTCCGACCTTCAAGGTGCCATCCACTCCTCCAAAAGGAAGGAGGAATTTTATGATTGCGCTTTGGCGTAATCACTTGTTAAATTTGGATCTTACACCTTCATTTTTGGTGATAGTTTAGTGTTGCATGCCTTCCTCGTAGGAGTTCTCCTGGAGGTGTCCTTTTGCCTGTTTTAATTCCAGAGTGAACCAGAAGAATTCTTAATTTCACCCTGAATTTAAGGACCCAGCTGTGCAAAAAAAGCAATGTGGGAAAGCGAGCAAGAGCAGCAGCAGCAAGAATGAAGGTTTCATTAAAGGTGTGGGATTTAGAAAAGCTTGGGGCTGTGCTGAAGGAGAAAACATTTCAGGGAAATTGGAATAAACAGCTAAGCAAGGTAAGAGGTGCTGAAACCAGAGCCCAGAAGTGTCCTTTGTTTTTGGTCACCTCATTCTCTTGCTGCTCTTTAGCTGACTGATGTGCTCAGCAAGGCATTTGGGTTAAAAGGGATTTTTACAGCCTCTTGGAAAAGCAGCTCCTCTAATGCTGAGTTCCAGCCTTTTATAGGAACCTTACATCTTCCTGATACCGTGCATTCTGAAAGAAGCAGCCTTAAAAGGCTGTTAGCCACTTCAAATGATCCATTCTTGTATTTATAAGCAAAGGTGGTTTTATGGTTTTTAAATTAATGGCTGCAGTTATTTTTTAAGCTGTTAATATTAACAGCTTAAAATTTTTAATATTAAAATTTTAATATTAAAATTTTAATATTAAAATTTCAATATTAAAATTTCAATATTAAAATTTAAATATTAAAATTTCTTAATATTAAAAATTAAGTTATACTTGGGTCTCCTTGATGTTCTTTTTGGCTTGTATGTTTGGGGTTTTTTTTTAAGCTTGTTTCCCAATATCAACTCATCAGGCTGCTTTGTAAATACCTTATTCTGAGGTGTATGAATTGATGTGATTCTCTTTAAAAAAAAAAAAGAACTTCCAAGTTTTTCACTCATGTTTGCATTCTCTACATTTCCTGTCCCAGCAGCTCATCACTGCCAGAGTCTGTCACTACTTAAAAGCACGTGGAGGTAATGATCCAAAGCCATAATTACATATAATAAAATTTATTTATATTACATAGAAATAAAATAATAAAAATAATTTATTATCTATACATATAATAAAATAAAAATATAATAAATATAAATACAAATAATAAAATTCCTATTTTAAATAGGAGTCAGAACGTGCCAGCTCTAGGATTTGTAGACTAAGCAGGTAGGCATCAATTCTGAGTCTGTCAAATTTAAATCTCTTGTCCTTTTGCATTTGCCAGAGTATTCCCAAATTTTCTTTCTCTAAGAATCACTGTGAATATTATTCTAGGAACAAACCCCTGAAAGTTATAATGGAAAACCAAACTCTAGTTTGCCTTCCCAGCAGGGTGGAATTGTTTAACCTTGATGAACACTTTCACACATTTTTCTAGAACTCCAAGCTCCATATCATGATATTCAGGGATTAAAAATGAGCTTAAAAATAAAAATCCCCCCCTAAAAAAGTATCTGCCACTGCCAGTTTTAGCACTGAGTGGAGAATGTGAGCACTTCGAGTGAGATTAAATAGAAATATCTCTGGTGCACTGCAAAAACCTCAACCTGAACCACTTATAGGAAAGATTTTGGTTAAGAAATCGTCTCAGGAGGTAGTTATGCCTCATTTTAGAACAGTAAAAATGAATATTTTTTAATATGTGAGTGATGAGCACCAGGAGCTTGCAGAACAGAACAGAAGCAGCTCTGATAGTCATTATTTGCTACTGATGAGGCTGGAGAAAAACCAAACTGGATTCCAACTGGGCAGTTTTTTGCTTCCTTCCATTTTTGTTCTTGTTTCAGCTCGTGCTATGAATGAGCAAAAAAAAAATAAATGAAATAAATATAAATCTTTACATCGTGATGTTTTTCAGGTTTAGTGTGACCCACCCCTGGTTTGGCACACCTTGGGCACTCCCCCAGCTGCTGGTGTACAGAGCTGCTGTGTCTTTTGGAATAAATGACTCAAACTGTATCATTTCACAGCCAAAATAGGAAAATATAGGGAATTTCTAAATGCTGTTTTGTTATGTGTTGTCTTACAGTGGATCTTTGAACTGTTAACTCAGGAATAAATAGGAAATAAATATTAAATTGTGATTGCAGTGAAACTTAGGTTGTTGCTGAATGAAAAGGGGATTCAGTGTCTCAGGCTGGGCTCACTCCTGTTTTCAGTTTTCTGAGGGTTTTCTTGCTATAGCACTACCATCACTTTAAAAAACAACTTTTTTAGTTAATTTGGCTTTAGTTTATCTTCTGACATTTCTTTATCTTCACCCTTTCCCTATCTCCCTGCTGTGGAAAAAAACACCTAAATTCTGGCCACATCATATTTAGTCCTCTTTCTTTAATCTAATCTTATTTTTCCTCTTTTATTTTCTTTTTGTTTTGTTTTTTGTGTTCTGTTTTGTTTTTTTTTGCCTGCTGGAGAAATGCTTTCTCTTGAGAATGACTTCAAATGAGGATTGTGTCTCAGGAAGAGCTTATGTTCTTTGGAAAGGATTTTGCCTAAACAAATATTTAATTTGTGATGATTCAAGTTCTGTTTTGGAAAAGTACCAGCCAAAACACGAACCAAAGAAACCCTCTAAAAACAGTGAAACCAAAAAAAACCAGGAAGCATGCTTTTTGAGATTGGTTAGCTGAAACTCCAAGCTCCTTTTCAGATCCAAGGATTATCAGAGCTGGCTTATCTCAGGTGTAACTTCTGCCCTGCCTTGCAGAGCCAGACTACATCATGATAAAATACCAGAATTGCCTAATTGAATCTCCAGCTTAAAAAAAAACCCATTAGTTTATTCTGTTTTTTGTATTAACATTAAACTGCAAGGCTTCCTCCTTCTAAGAGTCTTCCAAAGAGACTCATTAAAGAATTGTTTCCTAGAATTTGGCACTGGCACTTAAATCAGTCCTCAAGAGAGGAAATGACACTGGAAACACTGTTCCCTTCTGCCTTGGAGATTCCAGTCTGCTCCTCAGACACATCAGAGTCCATTCTGGGCCTCTGGGGTTTGGGATTATTGGTGCCCCAGGAGGGTTCTCTATTCAGGTCTTGCTTCCAATCCAGAGGCCAGTTCTGTATCTGCAGATGTGTCACCCTGAGACAGAGTCTGGATCCCTCTAACTCTGTTTTGTCACTCAGTAAAAGCTGTGTGTTCCTCCTCAGGGCAGTGTTTAGGTGGACTTATTTGCCTCAGTGACTCTAAATTAGGAGTAAATCCTAATATCCACTCATTTCCAGCCCAGGTAAACTGCCTAGCCCATTGTTATTCCCCTCTCAGATAATCTTCCCTCAGATGGTGGCACCTGGGCCATGAGAAATCTCAGTGAAGACATTTAACCCCTCTGGCAGCAGTCAGATGTTTTCCAGGTGCCCTATGGCAGCTGTCATGGGTTATAACTCTGGATCCAGCTTCACTGGAACATCTATTCAGCAGCTCTTTCCTCATTTATAATGCTGCCATTAGGCTTCCCTTCCTGGATTTCCCTTTTTGTCACCTGTAATTCACCAGCCTCATCTGGGGCAGTCATCAATTGCTGGGGTTTGTTTCTCTGCTGAGAGAGATCAGCAGGCTGATCTCCCAGCTCCCATCCCCTCCTGAAATGCTCCAAGAATTACCTCTGATCTAATTTGCCATTCTGCAGCATCAGGAAACCTTCAGCATGTCAGTTCCAATCAATGGGACCTTAGAGCAAGTGTTTGTTCTTTGCACTTCCACTTTGCATCAGGTTAGAAAGCATTTATCAGCTATTCCCTGCTGCTCTGGACTGTTTGAGCTATCACTGCCTGGAGTCCTCACTGTGATGGACCTGGACACGTGTGCTACCCCCAGAACCACACAGGGCTTTAAAAGGAAAAGGGTTATTCTGGGAAGATGTATTTATTATTATTATTATTATTCATTTATTATTCCTCCACTTCTCTCCACATAAGCACTGTCAGCTTCCAGCCCACAGTGGCAGCCCATGGATATATGGAATTTTGTGTGTGCCCAAGAGTCTTTTCTCGTCTTGTGTTCCCTTTTCCCATCACATGAATTGGGGATTGAGAGGAGAAGGGTGAATGAAGTTGAAGATAAAGGCTGAGGCTCAGCTTGACAGTTTCTCCAGGTTTTATGGACTGTAAGAAAATCCTGCTGTCAATCCTCTGGGCTTCTGAAGCTACACAGCTGCCTGTAGAAAGCCTCCCAATTAAATTTAAATTGTGCTCTTTATTTATTCTTTATTTTGCGTATGTGGTTGGGGTTTTTTTTGTTTGTTTGTGCTATTATTTGTTTGCTTGTATGTTTTTTTCTCTCTCCACTGTGTTGAGAGGTTTTGGTGACTTAGAAGCAGAATGGATCTTTTAAATTCAGGAGTTTACCCACCTGACTCGTTCAGGAATGGCTGCTGTAGGCAAAATCCTTCCTCCAGGCTTCATGGTCAGCTCTCACTGCTGAATTAATTTCTGCTAGGCTAAAAGTACAGCTGGCTATGCCTGTTGTCTTGAGAACTGCTTCCTGAATTCAGAAGGCCCTTTTGCATTATTAAAGTGACAATATTTTTAGCTCCCATTACTCTGGACTGCACTTGTCGCCTCCTCAGACTGAGCTGTGGACTGCCCTGGCACTCCTCCTCCTCAACTCTTCCCTTTCTAATGAAGGTAGTGACCTCTCAGTGTTTGCCAAGGATATTGTTTCAGCTTCCAGTGCTGCCCTGAGCAGTTGTAATTGATTATTGTCCTTGCTGTGATAAGTCTCTCTCATGACCTGACAGCCCAGGCTCGTTATTCATCTGATCACTGTGTATTTATCCTGCCAGGAATGACACAGGACCTGGCCAGAAAACGAGTTTATCTTTGGATTCTGGTGCATTCAGCGCCTTTGCCTCTCGGTGCTTTGTCTTCACACGCCTTCAGAGATGGTTTTGGTCACTTCACTTCATGCAGTGATGAATGGAGATCCCTTATGGTGTCCTCAGAATGATGTGCAGGGGCTCACACAAACACGCCCTCTCATCCTAATCTCATGTTTTGCTTCAGTGCTAGCCTTTCCTCAAGAGACTCTGCAGAGAGTTTCTCATCAGGATGCTTTGTTTCCCTTTGCTCTGTTTGCTCAGAGAACTGTGCAGTGAGGCTGGCATGCAGCTTTAAGATGCATTTTTATCCTGACAAGATTGAGGCTATTTGGAGTCCCAGACCAAAAAAGCCACACAGTTTTGCTCTTTCTTTCATACTTTTCCAGAACTCATCTCATCTAGCACAATGCTGGACCACTTCTAGGAGAATTAACCTTGTTCATCTCCGTGAAGTCTGGGATTGTAAGGAAGCTGCAGCTGGAAGTCCTTTCACAGAAGGTTCTCTTCAGCCCAAATTCAGTCATCAGGATTTCTCCTGGCCTGTTATTCCACATCCTGACTTCCTTCAGTCTTTGCTGTCCTCCTCTGCTCAATTATCACCTGAATGAGGTGCCCTTCCCTTAGAGGAAAGAGTTCAGGAAGCGTTTGGAGAATGCTCTTGGGCACGTGGTGATGGGGAAGGTCCTTTTCAGGGCCAGGAGCTGGACTCAGTGATCCTTGTGGATCCCTTCCATGTCAGCACATCCTGGCATGCTGTGAGCTTTCCTCTGATCACTCACTCTGATCCCAGCCTGTCCCCTGCTCCTTGCTCCGTGGGGCTTTCCTGGCTCTGGGCATTGCTGCTCTAAGGATAATGCTTTCATGGATGCTTTCTCACCTGGTGGGGTGAGAACTTTGTTCTGACAGCCCTTCTACCTGTGCAGGACTGGCATTTAATCAGCAGACCAAGCCAGGAAATCTGATTTTCACCTCAAGCAGGACATGAAGCTGTCTCTGCCTTCCCCCTCCTCTGAGCTCCCTCCATACCAGGAGCACTCTTGCCTTCTAAACCGGCTGAGCCAGGTGCTCTCCTCACCTCTCCTCTTTGTGTGTCTCTGGCAGGGAAATGTCACCCTGGAAACTAAGCCTTCTGATCTTGTTTTTCATAGTTTTAGCTGCTTTCCCAGGAAAGTAAGTGTAAACATAGATGTTTATACATTCCTCCCAAGAAACGTCTTTTGATGGATGTTTCACATGCCCAGTGTGATTGGGAAGGTGCTTACTTAATTATCCAATCCCTGGTCATTGTCAAGATATAAATACAGGAGTCAGAAAAATAAAGTTCTTTTTTCCTGTCACCCCACTGAGAAGTGTTTGTGTGAATCATTCTGTGTCCTTTAGCTGCAGGGAAACAGCAGCCAGGGGTGGATATTGCCCCACCACAGCCAGGCTGTTCCTCAAGCCATGCTGTGGATGTTCCCTGCTGGAATGATTTCCTGGAGAAAACTTACTAATCAAGCCCTGAAAGTTCCAGGATTTACCTGGAAATGATGTACCACTTGCCACTGTAGCTACACAGTTCTGTTTTCTGAGAAGATTCTTGACTCCTATTCCCAGTAGCCTCTGGAAGGACCTGGCACTGGGAGTTACACAAAGTGAGGTTTACATGTGAGCAATCATTGAAAGGGGACAGAAAATATTCCTGTGAGTTATTGTATTCCTCAGAAAAAGGATTTTTTTTTGGTTTTTTTAAACCTATTTACCTCAAACCTTCCCCCTTCTGCTGTGTTTTGTCTCCGTTTTCACTCGCTGTGAGAAAAACTGCAAATCAAAAATTCAGCTTCACTTTTCCCATGGTTGCATAAGAGGCAGGATGTGAATGCACACAACATGTTCTGCAAAACCAGAATTTTCTGCTTTAGGTCCTTTTCCTTTCAATGGATATAGACAAGTGACTATACAATAAATCCTGAGATAAGCAAGATATTTAAACCAGCCATAGTCACTGGTAATCTGTTGAACTTTTGGCACAAAAATAATTATTTTACCAACTAAATTCTCAAACAACATTTTCCAGAAGAAACTTTGCATTTTTGATGATTATTGATTCTTGAAACACCATTGAAATTAATTTTCAGACCAGAATAAATCAAGAATAATGAAGAAATTCCCCATCCAGTTGCACAAAAGCTGACGTTTGGCTCTCGAGGATGCTTTTCATAGCAGTCAGTAATTAGAAAGGGAAATTCCCTGCTGGTGTAGAGCTACCATTTTGTTCCCTGTTCCCTGCATTGTTGCTGGGGTAGGGTTATTATGCAATCCCTGGCAAGCTCATCCTAGCAGACTGCTTACTAATTTGTAGGCTGTAGGTGTAAATTGAAAAGCCTTCATCCTGCTTCTGTTTACTTCACTCCAATTATTCACATCTATGTGAATTGAGGCACTGTTGCTGCTCTTGCCTCTTTTTTTTTTTCTCCTTGTGGGTGGGCACAGCTCCTTTGAACCTGCTTTTCTTTTCAAAAGAAACATTTAAAAGAATGAGTATGTAAGAGGTACTTGGTGTTCTCTAACTTTAATGGTTATATATCTTGATACAGTCAGTAGTGTAGCAGAGGTTCCTTGGGGCATTGCCGTGTTTATTCATTATTTGTCAGGCACACATCAGGGTTTTGTTCTCCTAGAACTCATTTAATTTTTCTTCTTTTTTTCCTTTTAATTTTTTCTTTTGTTTTCTTTTTTTTTCTTCCTAATTTCAGCTGGATGAGTAACATTGACTCTGCTTGTATGGGAGACTTAATTATACCTGTTATTGCTCTCTTTGGCCAGTTTATCACAGACTTATTTTAGCTAACAGAATGCTTTTAAATAGGAGGAATAAAGAGTAGAGGAGAGAGAGGGGTCATAAAGTAGCCAACAAATAATGAAAATGGAGAATTACGTTTCACTGCAACCTCTCTTGAGCTATAGGTTACTTTCCTAGGAAAATGAACTCCCTATTTAATACCATTACCTGAGGAATGCCTTCTGGAAGCTTCAGGGAGGAATTTTAAATGGTTGCTAAGGCAGCAGTTTGCCTTTTCCTGCTGTCCTTTCACTCTGGCCTCTCTTTACATGGAGCTGTGGGAATCCCACATGTAGGAGGAGAGGAAAACCCTCCAGTCAGTAAATCACCCCCCTCACTAATCCTTCCTGTTAAGCAAATCTGCCCACACATTGTGATAAATCCCAGATTAAGATAATCATAAATGTTGTCTGTATTAGCTGCAGTGGGGATTTGGACTGTGCAAAGTTTCTTGGCTTCCTTTAGAATCTTTCAGTAACCCAGTTTTATTGTCCATAAAGGTTATACAAAGTGCTTGCATGAATTAGAATTGGGTTATGATTTATTTAGACACTGGGCTTATATAATGACCTACAATAATTTCTCAGACATTGTGTAAGATTTCCCCAAAAGATGAAAAAGACCCATATGGTATTTTCTCAAAACTCTCTATTTGTCTATTTATTTTATTTTTTTTTTCCTCTGAGTTCATCTGATGTTCCACTGATTACATTACTTGCAAAATGAATTAAAGCACCAGCTCTGTGTGTGGTGCAGATGTTATGCAACTGGCAGCTATCACAAGAAGAACATTTTGTACATGGCAGTGTGTTCTTGGGCTTCTGAACCCATCTGCCCTCTCCCTGCTGACTGTGAGGGAGATTTGGGGTTTCCTCTTGGCAGGAGAAAACCTGAGACAACCTCCAAAGATGGAGTTTTACCATTTATGCTCGTGTTTTTACATCTATACACATCCTCTGAAAACCTGGGATATGCCTGAGCCTAATACAAGATTCTCTCTCTCTTCTCTTCTCTTCTCTTCTCTTCTCTTCTCTTCTCTTCTCTTCTCTTCTCTTCTCTTCTCTTCTCTTCTCTTCTCTT
>NC_031774.1:332272-341242 GCF_001522545.3 Parus major | reverse complement strand
CATATTACATATTACATATTATATTATAGTATATTATAGTAAATTATAGTATATTATATATTCAATAGTAACTGTACAAACAATTCCAGTAATAACAGCTGTTGTCCTGGTATGTGTCAAAAAAGATAATCAAATCTTTCCTACTACAGGATTAAAGTGATGAAACCCCTCCAAATACTCTCTTAACACTCCAGGCTTGGTCACTTCAACAAATAAATGTGTTTGGATCATACTAATTTTTAGTTCTTCCTGTTGTTTGGCCCAGAGTCAGAAACAGCAACATTTAAATGTGTTTTGGGTTACTAAACTGGATGGTGTAATGCCCACTGTGCTCTGTACAACATAGAAGTGTTGTGGGGTTTTTTTTATTTTAAAGTAAAAATAAGAAGTAATAAGAATCTCATCTATTAAATATGATTCCTTGCCTTTAATTTTAATCCTTCTCTAATTACATGGTTCATATTCTGGAGATTAGCTGTCATTTATCAAGTGTTGGTATCCCCTGCAAATTAACTTTTCTTTTAGATGTATTGAATTTTTGACCATCAGGAGCTGTTTTTCCCTTTCTGAACCAGCTTTTGTTTTTATCCTTTTTGCTCAAGTTGTCTTGTAGAATTATTTTCTCAAATACCTGTGCAGAATTTGTATGATTAGTCTCCAGACAATGGAAAAGCACAGAAAAATAACAGATCCAAGGCTCTGGCTTTGAGCTTTAAACAGCTTTTCATTGAAATTTATTGAGAATAATTCAGAATAATATTGAAACTATCAAATACCTCTGAAGAAATAAAGCTGTGATTGATTGTTCCTAACACCTGAGACAGATTTCCTGTACCACCAAAATTCAGCTTTAGGAGAGAGAGATGGCTTGAGCCTCCTCATGAGTTAGAGCTGACCTGCAGGGCAATATTCAGTTTCTGCAATGAAAATATGAGTTATTTCTCCCTCTTCCATGCTCACATCCTGCAAATGCTTAGATAGATGGGTTAGATTATTTCTGCCCCTCGTGGTGAAACTCTCAGATAAAAACTTTCACAGTTGTACCCTTCAGATCCTCACATGAGAGCCAAGAGGAAAGGGACAGCTGTTTATATTCCTATACACCAACACTTCGTCTGTTTGAGAAGGTGATTTTGTCTGGGCTCATATTTGGTTATATTATATTATTATTAATTTTATTGTTATATTATCTGCGAGTGTTTTGGAGAGAAGCATAGTGAGAAAATGAAGTCATCTTTGTTCCAGGTTGGAAAAACCAGCTGTAGCAGGTCAAGTGTCAGAAAAAAAATGTCAGGGAAGTGCAAAGATACAATTTGTACTGCATATAAAAAAATCAGAGCAGAAATTCATTGAATTCCTGCCTCATAAAATCGTGGAGCAGGTTGGGAGGGACCTTGAAGGATCATCTGATCATCATTCATGGGAGCCTGGGTGAAGTTTTGACCCTTGTCCAGCCACTTCTTGAAATCCTCCAGGGATGGAGATTCCCCCACCTTCCTGTGGAGGTTGTTCCACTGACTGACTATTCCCATTGGGAAATCTGGTTTTTTTATAGAATCATAGAACATTCTGAGCTGCAAGGGACCCCCAAAAGAAAATTTGTTTCCCACCCTCTCAGTCTGTAATTGCATATATTGAGTTTCTGCTCATCCTAATGAAGTTTCAAATAAAACAACTTTATATTTTGGAAAAAAAATATAATCATCAGAATTAAATCCCTTCAAGATTGAGATAAATTTGTGGGTTTTTTTCTAAATGCTTTTTTTCTGTTGCCATATGCATGTATGGCAAGATGAGAGTACAATTTTTAATTGGGAAGTCTATCCACAGCCACAAAATTGACATATATAAAGAAAACTGTTATTTCAAATATGCCAAAAAACGTGCCCAAGCAGCAGGAGCTGAAAACTTTAGACTAATGCTTTTATATAAGGTTCTTCTGAAGCTTCAGAAATCAGCTGTTCCTTATGCAGCCTGCCATGAAATTTAATTTAGAACATGTAAAAAATGTCAGAAAATCACTGCCTTTTATTATTTGGTTTAAAAAATTATTTTATGCTAAAGTCTTGAGAAATTTTGTGGCCCATGGAAATACCAGCAAGTGAACATTTCATTCAGTGTGTGGCCTCAGTTATTACAGTGCTGATCTGTGTGCAAGTAGAATTTCAGGCACCACAATTTCATTTTGCAGCTCTACTTATAGAATAGCCCAGTTTGCAGAGAGATTAAGGATTTTATTAGAAACCTTCACCCAATTTCTTTGTTGGTCTACTTTGTTTCAGAATCCCTTTTTGCATGACTATTTCCTCCAGAAGACATCTTATAAATGCCATGGGGAAATGCACTGCTGTATTCAAGAGAGTAGAAAAGCTCTTTGGAAAATCCAAAAAGAGCCTCAAAATGAAAGAAAACCACTGACACACAACCTCACACACAGACTCATACAAGAACTGAGGCTTTTAGTTACTTTTCTATTACTCATGTCACTCTTAGGTTTCCCAGAATGAACATTAGTGCAAGACACACTTCCCAAAAGTGTCTAAACCATGTTTATTCACCAGCTTTTCTTTTAATTTCATCACTTAACTGACTTCAGTTTGAGGAGAACTTACCAAACCCTTGAAAAACATCTCTTCTGCCCACAAGAATCCCCTTTTTGTCAAACTATGGATTTCCTGCTGTCCAGAGCAGTGTGTCTCTCTGAACCACAACCCTCTCATGCTGGAGGGGAGGAAGCAGAAATTTCTGATTTCTGGGAAACTCTCAGCCTGCAGCTTGGATTTGCTGGAAGGTGCTGAAGGTAACATGAAGTTTGGGTTTATAAAAAGTGGCAGGCAGGGGAATTGATGGTGGATAGAACATACAATCTGTGATGCTCTCCAAGGAAGGGAGGAACTGGAGAAGCTGTGCATGAAGTCCATCTCAAAAGCACACCAGAGCCTGGATTGTTATCCCTTGACTCTGTCTGATGTTCAGGCACACACTCACATGCACACAAAAAGCCTGGTGGCTTTTTTAATTACTCACAACTCCTGTGAGTGCTGCCAGAAACCCACCCTGACTTCCTGCAGCTCTTTGCACCAGCAGCATTCCTCCCCCGGCAGAGGATGCAAATTGTTCAGCAAAAGATTCCACAGGTTTTTTCTTGAGGAGGTAAATGCCTTCTTAAGTTTATCTGTGCAAAGCTTGGAGTTCCAGATCGCTGCTATCCCTGCTGTAAATGTGGTTTTAGCAGTGGATTAAGTCTCTCAGAGATAGATTATGTTCTGTACACAGTCATCCAAAGGCTACGAGAATTTGTGTGGAATCGCCTTGAGCTAGGTTGGGATGTATATTTTGGCACAGAGACACTCAGGAGGAACATGAAAAGCACATGTGCCAGAGCTGCTGATGCTTTAAAGCTCCAGCACTGAGCAGGACAATAATGCTATTAAAAATATGTATTTTCTGTAATCCTTAAATCCCTTCTCAAGCGAGGAGCTCCAAGTGAGGTAGCTATTCTTGGCACTACAGTGATAATGCTGAGTAGTCTAATATTTCCTAAAATGAAGGTTGGATGAAAAGCCTGAACAAACTGAGAGCCTGAGAAATGCTGATCCAGGAAAATGTGCAGACTCACATTTTACTGTGTATTTCAAACGACCTTCATCACTTCTAAGAGCAGAAGAGGCAATCCTGCTGTGCTTTGCTGCCCATTGTATTGCAGAGAGAAGTGTCATCCCCACAATTATATTATTATTGATTATATTAGTAAAGAAACCCTGAAGTCTGTGTTGGACTGTGTACTCCACAAAGCTGTAATTAGAAAGGGCTCCTTTGGCTGGCAATTAATGCTCTGACAAATGGAAAAGAGAGGGAGGAAAGCAGTCCCTGATCATCCCTGTGCAGGGAGCACCTGACACCAGGGAGGTGCCTCCAGTGCTCCAGCTGTTTATGTTCTTTGACCAGCCACTATGAAATTTCTTCCTTATCAGATCTTTTATGTGCCTCCTCAAATTTAACATTCCTTTATTTTATTTTATTTATGTCTTTTTGCCCCAATCGATTGGTGATGCAACAGTGTTTTTATCTGGGGTTTTGTTCCTGAAATAAAAACAGCGTTTCCTGAAGTGCCTGAAGTTTATTTTCAGGGTGAACAGAAGTTCTGGACCACTGGATTTAAAATATGTTATTGGCTGGACTTGAATGGTGACTGGAGGTCCTTACTAATGGAATATTTATTATATTCTTTCATTCATTTATAAATGGCATTTTTGTGCAAAAAGTTCTGTGCACTGACAGAAGCAAAAAGGCACATGGGCTCAGGCAGATAATGACAGTCACTGCAGAAATTGAGTAAAATCCTGGGATGAAAAGTTTCACATTGTTTTGATGAATTAAGGACGTGCTGACAACATTTTAATTTGCCTTCAGCAAAAATTGAAATGCTGAGTTCTGCTCACAGCAATTAGGTAGTCCTTCACATGTCCATAATTCTTCTTTATCCTGGTTTCAGTCCTGCCAGATACTGAGCAGTCTGAATTGGATTTTTTCATGGCCTTAAATTGTGTGTTTAGCAACTGGAAGTTGGTTTAGGTTCATATTTATAAATCTTTGCTTTGTGCTGAGACAGAAAGGATCTGAATGAATTCTTCACCATGTGGATTTGGAGAATGTGATTGAAATGTGCTTTATACACTGCCAGAGTTTGGTTGAAATGTTCAAGACAACACAGAAGGCTGGGTTTGGGGAGGAGGCTCAGAGCCCTGTTTTGTCCCGTTTTAAATAAGAGCATTTGTGGTGGTCAGAAATGAATGCAAAAGGAGTTTTGTGACTTGTTTTTTGATTGAATATTTAAAAGAGTTACGTGGTAGCACTCCTAGAACTGATGCAATTGCAGTCCTGGGCCAGCAAGCCAATGCTAGAAGGAATTCTTAATATTTTGGGGAAACATTTTTGTCTCCCCGGAAAGAAACACCAATATATTGTCCCTTTCAATGAAATATATCGACCCTTTCAATGAAATATATCGACCCTTTCAATGGAATATATCAATTTTCACACTTTTTGGGGGCTGGGAAAACTTTTCATCTGGTTATAATTTCCAGGCAGAAGTAGAGATCCAGCAGGAATAGGAAAAGGATTTATACCTGGATGGGGAGGAGAAGGTTCAGGTGCCTGAGCCATTAGAACAAGGATTGCACCAGAGGGGTTTAAACACAGCACCAGCCTCCTTCAGGACAGATTTCACCCAGCCCCTTTTCCTGCATCCCTCTGCTTTATAAAATGAATAAAACACTTCACTGGGCCAGCAGGGACGAGGCTGGCTCAGAAACCTGGGGGAAAATCATCAAAATAAACAGAGCTGAAAACACATCAGTGCTTTTCATTACCTGGCTGCCAAGGCAGAGTTTCCCCTCGGTTCAGGACATTTGTGAGGTGGAACAGCTCAGAGAAGGGACAGCCTGAAGGCCACTCCTTTTGTTAAATCCTATATTCTTTGTAAAATTTTTTTGTAAAAGCCTAATTCAGGACGGATTTGTGAACCTACATCTTCCATCTCACTAGCAGAGTCCTCAGTGCTGGTCCCAGAGCACACTCTAATAGAATGTCTCCAGCTTTTTGCAGGATAAATAAGAGATAGAACTAAATAAACTTTGTCTTCTGATCCCACTGCGCAGCCAAATGAAAATATAAACCATTTTTTTAACAAACTAAGCTTATTTTTTAGCACTATTTGAATTTCCTTTTAAATGAATTGTGCCCTGGAAATCCCTGGATACACTGGAAAAGTGCTGAGGGTGGAGAAGATGCAGCCATCAACCTGCAGCTCTGCCAGGTTTGTTTTTGTTCTGCTTCCTGGGTTCTGTGAGCATCAATGATCTTTGATAGAATTTGGCTCTTCTTTCTACCAAAGCAGGACAAAGGGTTGGTACACAGGGGGCCACTCCAACTTTGTGTCTTCCATGGATTTCCCTGGCTTAAATTCTAGTTGACTCTCTAAGCTACTTTTCCATTTCATTTGAGCAATTGGCTCATCACAGAGGAGCCTGAAGATCTGGGATCTCAGATTTCACCTCTTCCCAAAAAAACTGCTGCTCACCAAGCCTGGGAGCAATTGGAGGTGTGACAAGCTGCTCAGGATAATAAGTTCTCATGGAGAATTTGATATATATTGGTCTGAAAAAGGAGCTCAGTGTCTCTATCCCTGCTTCCCAAACTCCACTGAAGTGGTTTGGAAAAGCTCCTCAGAAATCCAAGTCACGTCTGGCTCCCAGCCGAGCCTTGTGTGCACATTGCCTTGCTTTATATCACTTTCTTTTATGAGGCTGCAAAAGCATTTTGCTCTTTAAACAACTTCCCAAAGCTTTTTATCTATCTAGAAAATCAGATTAAAAGGCACTCTTTAGTGTGAGGTAGCTAATTTGTGTTACACATGTCTGGGTATAGCGGTGGGAAATGCATTTAGGAATTAACAGCGTTTTCCTCTCTTTCCAGAAAAATGTGTGTGTTAGAGACTTGAATGAAAGGTCCTAACTGTACAGACTGAACAAGAAATATATAAAATCCTTAAACTTTTACTTCTTTCAAGTGATTTTTATCTAAAAATTGTTGATTTCTATACAGTATCCCCTTCAGCAAGCAAAACTTCTCCCAGGCTTAAGCACTTGAGACATCATCTATCAAAAGCTATTTTTTTACCAGATTGGAGCAGTGGCTATTTTTTGCCAAATAAATAATGTTCACACTGAAATAGTTTGACAACAGAACACTGAGAATAAATAATGTCTCAGTGGAAGTGTTCCACAGAGACCCCTGCATGGATCTTGAAGCTTATTGTGGTTATATTCTCGTCTGAATTGAGTGTGTAAGTTTTGTCATCTTGGCAGAGCTGTTGGCACTCTGATCTCTCCATTACATGGAAGACAGAAATCAGAAATCCATGAGAGCCAGTGAGAGCCTTAAGTGGCCGTGCTCTGGGCTTTTTTTGTTTTTATTTTTCAATATTGGATTTAATTTTCTGCTGTTTGGTGTTGGCCATGCAGGGAACTGGCCAGAGGACTGCTCTGACTAATGCTGACTGTTCCAGGGGACTGCTAAGGGTCATCAGAGCACAGCCTTCATCAGTGTCCCCATCATCTTCACTGGTTATTAACCTTTTTTAAGGCTGCAAGCTCTGCCTCCTAATCCTTGAAGCAGATTTTTGGAAGTAAAATGTCTTCATTTTCATTTTACAATCATAAAATTTACTCTTTTTTCCTCTGCTGTTTCTTGCTTCTTAATTTAAACTATGCTTAGACCATAAAACTCCCTCTCATTTCACAGAAAAGCAAATCCACTTCTTTTAGCTACAGCTAAAGGATAAAAACCCCCACAAATTAATGTGTTTGAACTGGCCAGCACAGGGTCTGACCTCAGTAAATTTACTCTAGATTTAGGTTTAACTTGATTAAATTGTACATCAAAGTTGGCCTAAAGTCCTTTTTCTTTGAACTAAAGTTTTCACTCTTTCCCAGAATCCCTGTGCATCATTTCAAACACTGCAAAAGCTGCTGTGTAGGCACCAGACAGAGGAAATGAAGTTTTTTTGTCTTTGTCATGCAAGGCACAGGGTGATTCTCTGCTTTTGTACCAAGTTCCCTCGTGCCCCTGGTGCTGGGAGTAATTTCCATGCTCTGATGCTCGTGCCAGGGTGCTTTTTTTGGCAAGAGCCAGCTGGGGCACTTTGGGTGTGAAGAGCAAGTTCAGTGCTCAAAATAATTCCCAGTTTCTGGTGAGGGTTGTTGGACAGCACTGGATGTGCTAAGAAGCTGGAATCTTTGAAGGGATTTCAAAATATGACAGAATTTGTAAGATTTTGTCCTTCCCCTGCTGGGAACTTGTGTTTGCAAATTGCTTTTTTAAATATGAAATGGAAGAGTTTTCCTTAGTTGAAATGACTGATTCTTAAAGGAAATTATCTATAGAACCCAGTGTGATTTATAGCTATGAGAATAATGACAGCTTTCTCTGCCTGTTTCTCTGTTAGAGATGATAAAAATAAAGTTATCTGGGAAAAACTGGATTATCTGCCAAGCCAGTAATGCAGCCTGATAAAGCTGCTTGAGTCAATTTACCAGAGTGTTTTCACAGAGATGTTAATGTTGTAGGCAAGGAGGAAGCTTCATGGGAAACAAAGATGAAACTTTGAACTTTAAGTCCCCTCTTAGTGACTACTTAGATGAAAACTGCCTCAATTCCCAACAGCCTGTGCTCATTCATCTCTTGAGTTTTACTGACAGCATCAGCTTAACTGGCTGTTTTAATTTTACAAGCATTAGTCCTCAATGTAAGCTTTATAATTCAGCTTTTTATAACTTTAAGTTAACTAAGAGTGGTTCCAAAGCAAGGAAAACATAGAGTACAGCATTTTACATTTACTAAATACTGTCAAGCTACTGTCACCTCTTTCTGGCAATGCACACAATCTCTTTACTAATTTTGTATATATTAAGGGAAGAAGAGATGGCTATTTTGTTAAGCTTCCCAGAGCCAGGCTTGGGCAGGAGAAGCTGTTTAGTGTGAAAGCTGGAGGTGTGTGTGCTGTGTCTTTACTGAATTTCGGGCTCTTCTCACCCTCAGCTGATTTCTGTCTCCTTTTGTCTGAGCTGCACCTTGAAATGGACCCTGCAGGTATAAAAGAATAAAAGAGCTCAGGAATAGAAGAGCTCAGTTTTGTTTAGACTGAAGAGCAAAACACAGCAGATTCTTGACAGCAAATTTCTTTTTCTTCAGGTGATGATTACAGAACTAAATTTCATTTCTATTTGTGACTTTGTCCGGCGTCTACGTGGAGTTTGTGCTAGAAGTTACCAGAGTGCAGTGATAACCCACAAGTGTTTTAGCAATGCCTTTCCTCAATAAATCTGAAATAATCTTTCCTCAGTGATTCAGAGACACCCTAGCCCTTATCAGAATCAAACCCTTATCAAATCCTAACCCCAACCCTTA
>NC_031774.1:324288-331848 GCF_001522545.3 Parus major | reverse complement strand
AACCCTTATCCAGTCCTAACCCCAGCCCTGATCAGAGAGCTCCAGGCCTGTGGTGCATTGCTCAGGATGGCCCAGGGAGCCCAGCAGTGCCCAGGGGTTCTGTACATCCCTGAATCATCTTCTGCAGCCAGGCTGATTACTGACACCACATCAAAAGCCCCAGTTCTGATTCTTCTGCTCCTGAGCACAGACCCTGAGACAAATGCTGTGTCCTTTAGTCAGAGAATGTGGTTATGTGATGCATGTCTTTGAGGTAAGGTTTTAAAAATGACTTTGTACATCATTAATTTTACCTTCCATGTAATAAACTGCGTTCTAGATTAATCCCTAAAGGCCAAATACTATTGCTGTTACATAGATCCAATGTTCTTTTTTATAATTGGAGAGTTTTCTCAAGGAGAAGGCAGCTTTGCAACATTTATACTAGCCTTCCAAAGAAGAAATCTGCCCACTAAGATGACAGTCTTGTGAACTTTTAGCTGTGCTCTTTTTATTTATTTTTTTTTATTCTTTCCTTTAATTCCATTGTTCCAGTAGAATGCAGCTGTTTCAGTGAGTGGAAAGTGATGATGTGTCCACAGAACAAGAAATGGTGCTGAAGGTCCCAGCCAGTGCTTTCAGCTAAGGAGGTGGACACAAGCCAGTGGAGGGTTTATGTAACTTCATCTCCTTTTGTACTCACCACTAATCCCTTTCTTTGGGATGTATGGTATTTCAAAATTTTTTAATATTTCTTTTCATTCCTGATAAAAATTTGAGGATAAGAGAGTATGACTGCCTGGTTTATTTGTTGAATAGTTCATAGAAACCAGAAACAGCAAGCTTTGTCAGTCAGCATGAAATGTTCCAGTCCTGAGAAGAAGAATTATTTCTTTTTTATTAACAACTAAGCAGTTTTCCAATCCTGCTTTTCAGGAACACCCAAAACTTGTCCTCAACCTCACCAGTGTTTGGGATGTACAAAGAAAGTAAGACTGAATCTGGAGCTGGTAAATTTTCCCTTGTAGTATCCTTACATTTGTGTTTGTAGATTTACCCCAGTTCAGCTAAATTCTACTTGTTGTAACACTCATTTGTATCCCAGTTAACTCCAAGAATATTTTTCAGGATTTATGCTAGTTTTCCTGAAGGAATAAATTGGTCTGATAATGTCACAATCACAATGGGAAAAAAAAGTAAAAAAAAAAAATAGACCCACAAAAAACCCCAGAAAACAAACAAAACCCCCCAAACACCCAAACAACCTGACAAAAACACAAAAAACACAAAAAACACAACAAACAAACAAA
Source organism: Parus major (assembly GCF_001522545.3). Classification (NCBI taxonomy): domain Eukaryota; kingdom Metazoa; phylum Chordata; class Aves; order Passeriformes; family Paridae; genus Parus; species Parus major. The sequence continues at coordinate 330,559 of NC_031774.1, read as the reverse complement.
CAAACCAAACAAAAAAACCCCAAAACAACCAAAATAACCCCACCCTAAAACATAACTAGAATATTAAAATTTAATGTCATCACATTTGTGGATTTGAAAGGAAAAGTCACATAGAGATCCCTCCCTCTGAGGACTCAGATTCTTTGGCTAAGTGCTTATTTTTTGGTTTTAGGATTTTTGTCCAACATGTGGGTAATTTTCTGGCCCATTTGTGAAAATGCAAGGCTTCCCATTACAGATAACCTGGGCTTTTAGAAGCTGTAATTCTGCAAATGTTACATTTTAATCTGCGTGCCTTTTCCCTGCCAAATCTTTCCTTCACGCCTATGTGGTCTGACTTGATTCCAGAAAAAAAATCAGGATTCTATTACATGTCTCTTTTTTCTCCCCAATTTTGGCCAGGATACCACTGCTTTTCTCTTATTTGGGAGTGTAATAATATCACCCACCACCTTAAGGTATCATGTCATTTGTAATCCTGGAGTATAAATACAGATTCCCTCCTTATCACTCCTAAGAAACTTTTTATAAAGAATTGAACCTCCATGGATACAGAAAGAAAACCCCCCCATCTTTTTAACAGATAGATTTGAGATGGTTTATCTGAAATACTAGAATCTGCAAAATTCTTGGGTTTATTATGTATTGCAAAATGATTTTATTTATTCATCTCAAATCAAGCGGCATTTGAGCCTTTCCAACTAATTTAGGAGTTCTGTACTGTATTCTATCAACATCAGGAGCCTTCCCTGAGAAAGCTTCTGCCCAATTTTTCTTCAAAGGAATGCTTTTTGGAAGACTTTGTGATTTTCTGCTGGTGTTTTCCAGCAGACACTCATTGCACAAGTCTCCTGCTTTGATGGTTAGTGATGCAGGAAATGGTGATGTAGCCTTGAGGCTCAGCCACTTCCTGCTCTTCCAGGATCATGTTCTAAAATGCAACCAGAACTTTCAAATTAGTTTAGTCTAGAAATACTTGAGGAAACTCTCTACTTGCTAATTTGGAGGAATTTGATATGCAATGGAAGTGCAGAAAACATTTCTGTGCTGGTTTACTGGAACAAGGATGGGCTATAACATAATGTCTATCTGGAATCCAAACATTTCAGCTTCTGCTTTTGCAGGCAAGTCATAAATCTGGCTTGTAATAACCACTCCCAGCTGCTCACAGCTCCTTCCTTTGCTTGCAGGGTTTGGTTTTGGGGTTCCTTGTGATTCCATTCACTGCTGGGACAAAAAGCAGGATGGATTCAGCTGGAATAAGAATTCACTTAACGTGCAAATGCACATGGTTAGGTCTACAATGATCTTTAGGGGTATGAAAGCAGCTGAGTTAACTGAAAATAGTGATTTTATTCTTGGAGAGCACCAATTCTTGGGCTTCTCAAGGAACATTCATTGGTGGAGCGTGTGCCAGGCACAAACTCAACTAGACTGGGAAAAAGTTTCATTGGTCATTGTGGAATAGCTTGTATCTGATTCATCCTATTCATCCTTACACATAATTAGGTAATATTCACCTAGATTAAACATATTCTTCAAGTTTTTAGCCAAGAATGTGAATTATGCTGCAGCAGCACTTTGTATCTGACAAGGGAGCCAGTGCAATTTGTACAGTAATTTGTAATATTTCCATTTTTTTAGAAAAGCTGTCCTTTTAAAGAATTTTCTGATGACCTCCTAAGAGCTTTTTCAATGGGAATGATCACGCTTTTGTATGACCTGCAATGGGAGTTTTATTGTGTTTGAGATGGTGTCAAATCACTCATTCTTCCCTCAGAGCTGCCACCAAAATTGGGTTTTGATTGAGGATGAGTTACTGCGAGACAGGGATAAAAGGTCAATTGATATGGTCCTGGAATAATTGAGACCAGGTTTCTGAGAGATAAGTAGGCATTTTTATTTCTTTATTTTACTGATGCAGGAATAAGGCAGCCACAATAAATACAGTTGGTGGCCGAAGCAGAATTGTTGGTCAGGGATTTCTTGGTGCTCAACTCACACACATTAAATTGCATCCAGCAGAAGTAGAAACTCTGCAGTCAGCTTAAGGCTCCACTGGATCCCACACTTCCCACTGCTTCCTGCTAATTAAAACCCAGCAAATGCTCACGTTGTGTTTGGTTACACAGATTCTGCGAAGCGTTAAAAAAACTTAAAGCATATTAACGGCTTCAAATTTAAAACCCATTAGCCACTGCCCTGTTGACCAGCTAAAGAGAATTTCTCAGCACCCCTCTGGGCCAGTGCCACTTCATTCTGCCATGGAAATACAGAAATGTTTCTTGGCTTGGCTAAAAATGTTTGGGAATGCTGGCGGTATCCTTGAGTGAGATAACGAGGGTGGCTGCTCACTAAAGAGGAGCTGGTCCAATTAAAGATATTGCCTCTCTTTTTTTAGAATGCAAAGGAACATTTTTTTTGTCAAAATACTTGTTTGATCTTATCTTTACTGCCAGAAGATTTTGGGGTTTTTTTTATAGTTTTAATTAGTAGAAGTGTACATTTGTATGTGTGTGTTGTCAGAACCAGGATTCTGAAGAAGCCCCTTCAGAGCTGAATCTTGCTATAAATTGATAAATTTATATATAATTTTTTATATAAAAAGCTTTTTTTTTCTCAAAATGGTAAGGTTTGTAATTCATTGCCTGCATGTTGACCCAATGCTGTGTGAATTGTGGCTCCATCAAATGAAACAGGACCAGGGAGCATTTTGAAGAGAAATTTTGCAATATCAGAGCATTGCCAGTTTCCAGATAAAACTCAACAATTTCTGATGAAATTTCTTTGAGATCTGATGAACAGAAGGCTTAAAGTACAATCCATGAAACACATATGCAGTGAGAAAGCTGTTTTGACACGACACCTTTGAGTAAAATCCTTGGAACACCAGCTCCAAATCTGCCTCTCTGGCTTTTGACTTGAACCATTTGAACTTTTCTGTTAACCATCAGTCAATCAAGAAAGCAAAAATATCTGCAGTTTGGACTAAATAATGGATTCCCAATCATCTGAAATGATGAATATTTTATTATTTTCAGTTCATGAATATTTACAGGGAGCTCCAGTAATCAGCAGCCACAAAGGTCTGAATTCTCTTTATCTGATATAAGATAAAGATTTATATAATAAACTGATTTATTCTCCTGTCTTTATTTTGTGAGCTTTTGGTCTTCAGTTGAGTCTGCACGTTCTGAGGAAATCCACTGGAGTAGTGCTGAGCTAAACAGAGAGAATGGTGAATATTCCACCCAAAGAAAAGGAAAAATGAAAGATGTTGGCCATGCACATCCTTATCTTTTCCCATTTTTCTCTTTACGTTTCCCTAGATCATAGATGAAGAGGAAACCCAGTTCATGAGCAACTGTCCTGTTGCTGTGACTGAGAGCACACCTCGGAGGAGAACACGAATCCAGGTGTTCTGGACAGCTCCTCCCGCTGGGACAGGCTGTGTGATCCTGAAGTAAGTATTTTATGGCATATTGAAGTAAAATTCAGTTAATAAGTCGAATATTTATTGGAACCAATAGAATTCTTAATTCTCTTTTCACCTTGGAGACATTTGACCAAGTTTAGTTCTACCTGCATGGTGAAATGTTAGCAATTTAAAGCCTAAATATTAAAAAGGAGCTCCAAGCCTTCAATAACCATTGAGTCAGCATCCTGAAGTGAACTTGTAAGCCTTAAGTTTCACATAAAGAAAATAAAAAAAATTAATTTTCAAGACCAGAATTGCATCCCTCTGGTGAGTAAAAAACATGCTGTTGGTTGAGATGGATTTTAGGAATGTTCTGCAAAGTCATGATTGTTTAAATGGACCTTTATGAGAAAAAACAGACCCATTTGTTTAGAGGGGAATGCTTTCATTTTATACCTAGTGATCATTTACTGATGTTTTACTGTTATTGCACACTCTCAGGTGGAATCATGCTTTTCAAGCAGTAAATAAAGATAACTCTATGTATGTTCACTTTGGTTTTAGAGTCACTCATTGGTCTGTAGAACTAAAAAGTGCCAGAGAAATGTTTTGTGTCTCTCAAGACTTTGTTTGCTGTATTTAATTGGATAGATTGGTCAAATATTCATGGACATTTGGGGTTTCTTTTCCTGCTTTGAATCCATGCCTGGGAGAAGCCTTAAAAATTGCTAAGATGTGCCCTGCAGCAGACCAAAGTATTTCAGAGAGGCTTTTCAGTGCTGGGGAAAGTGGCTTTAGGCTCTTAAGGAAGGGCTGTCACCAGGGTTGTGCTGAGGGCAGCTCAGACCAACTCAGGAAAATGTTTTATTAGAATAGAAATTGATTTCTGGACAGGCTGTGGCTGCTTTCCTTTCACCCTGTGCTTCACTTCTCCTCCTCTGATGGCCAGGAGACAGACACTCTCCTCTTCCACATCTCTGGGGGTTGTTTGGACTCAGCTCTGGCTGTGGAGCAGTCTCAAACCATCGTCAGTGTGCTTCTACTTGCTGCTTCTTGGTTTCAGCAGGACCATTTTAAGAATCCCCAGGTTTAATGTGCACTAAAGCAGCCCAAGAGCACACTCACAGTCTTCACAGCACACTCAGACAAGTGCACATCAGGCTGCAATAAAACCCAAGCTGTGTTATGTTTATGGATGGAATTTTTTGAGAGTTCCTTTGGCAATCCAGAAGATTCCTTGAGTGCTGCTGAGCTTTTTATCAGCAAAGCTCCTTGGTCTTCCCCCCAGGACTGACCCCCTCTTAGCTGCACCACCAATATTGTTTGAGGCAATTGCTATTTAAGTAATTATAATAATAAATTAGAATTTATTATAATATAAATATAAAAATATAATATTAAAATATAAATGTAAAAATAATAAGGTGATGATGCTTCATATGGCTTTTTTAAAGAGACAAGATTTAAACTTTAATTTATTCAACAACACAAGCTGATGGATTTGTTTTATTTTTCATTACTGTCCTAAATAAAACTGCCATTACAAAAAAAAAAAAGCAACAAACAACCAAAAAACAAAGCAAAGCCACTAAGGTCTGTATTTTTCTCACTGAAACTGAAACATCTGTGGCTGAAGTTGGTTCAGAGACCTGCTGGAACTTTTCAGAGAAGGAGTGCAGTAAAGCACCACCAACTGCAGGATCTTGATAAGTGTTTCTTCTCTCTCCTCGCTGCTGGTCAGGTCATGCTGGATGTTCCACACTGATTTTTTTTTCTGTGAAGTACTGGAATCCTTGCAGCTCTTACAAAATGGAACAGTCAGAACAGCAGTTCTGATGTTCTGCACATGAAAGGATGAAATTGCCACTGCCTCAAAGAGTGCTCAGAGCGAAGCACAACCTGCTCAGGCTGCTGGGTGTGCATCACTAGTGCCAAAAAACACTGAAGTGCCAATAAAGAGCTGCATTAGCTGACTGCCACCAGCCCTCATAACACATTTGGGAAAAGAAAAAGGCACCTTGGAAGGGCAGGTTCCAGGAAAATGACAAATTTTGGTGATATGACCACCATATTGATATTATGATATGATATATATCATTATATATAATGATATGATATTATAATATAATTTATATCATTATGGTATTATAATATCATATTTACAGTGTGCTGTGGGTGTCTTTGGTGTGTGTGTGTGCTGCTGGAAAGGGAAAGTTGTTAAGAGCTTTTCAGGAAAGGTTATATATTAATTATATATTATATATTACTTATTGCATTTTATAGACTATATATTATATATTATATATTATATATTAAATATTATAGATTATAGATTATAGATTATAGATGATATATTACATATGATATATGAGATATGATATATGATATGATATATTATATATGATATATAATATATGATATATTATACATCATATATCATATATGATTATTGCATTTTATATATTATATATCATATATTGTATGTCATAAATCATATACTATATATTATTTATATATAATATGAAATATATGTTATGTTAATTATATTATATTACATTATATTACATTATATTACATTATATTGTATTATATTATATTACATTATATTTATATTATATTATATTAATATTATATTATATTATATATTATATATTACATATTACATATTACATACTATATATTATATATTATATATTATATATCTTATATCATATATCATACATCATACATCATATATTATATATGATTACTGCATTTAATATATTATATATCATATATTGTATGTCATAAATCATATACTATATATTATTTATATATAATATGAAATATATGTTATGTTAATTATATTATATT
>NC_031774.1:318419-324138 GCF_001522545.3 Parus major | reverse complement strand
TATTATATTATATACAGAAGTTTCCTCCCAGTGAATGCTTTGTTGACCTCAGAGGATAAGGAACAGCTCCATGCCCAGGACTGTTTAAAGAAAGAATGACCACTATTAAGAGTTGCTGATGCCAGAAATAAACCAAAAATGTGGCATTTTTGTGCTGCAGTGGAGCCCTCCATGGCTCCAGGCACAGCAATCACTTCTGGCATTAGCAATATTTACATTTTGTCTTTTGCATGTCAAGATTTGATGGCATCTCCATTAGAGTTTGTAGTCAGCCTTCTTCACAAACCTCCTTTATGGTCCTCTCCCACAGAACAGAATGGAAATCTTGGAAATAATTATTGGAACATTATCATTAGAAATAATTATTTCATAATTATTCTAGATAATAAAAGCAAAAGTCCAAAAGTAGGTACTGTTTTTAAGAGTTAAGCCCAAACTCATTGTGGAAAAATTCTGAAACCTTGAACTTTAAGGGAAACAAACCCTCTGCATTTTTCTTTCTTCTGTATGTGATGGGAGTGAAAATATTTATTTAATTGTCAGTACTTATCTATTTCATTCTTTGCAGACTATGATAACTTTGTTTTAGAATTTCCAAAACAGAATGGCAGCATTTTGAAGCCTGTCCTGGACCATGAGGTTTTTACTTTTTCCCTATGCCCTCATCTACTGTCTTCAATATAATAAAAAGTTAAACCTAATCACAAGTTAAAAGTAACTGATCCTTAAAAATTTATTGCTGTTTAAGTGCCAAATAATGTGGTTTTTATTCTAGTGGTATAACTAAGCAGAGAGTCTTCCAGGAAGCTTTTCCTGAACTAGTAGTGAGGTTTGGAAAAAGCTGTATTTCTGCAATTTTTGAAGTCTGGGAGCTTTGGTTTTGCTCAGATTTGGGTATCAGCCTTCCCTGAGCTTTCTAGGCACAGTGCACATGATCAGTGACAATCACAAAATGCCACAGACAAAGGGGAACGTGGAGCTGTGGGGTTCAGCAAGGGATCCTAAATCATCTGAAATGTGTCACACCTGTATGAGCAAGGCTACATTTCTGGGTGACTGCAAAATGCAAAGTTTAGGGGAAAAAACATCTTTAAATTTGAATTATTGACACTACCTTGCTGTCTAAAACATCTCTTTCTGTGTGAAGACTTAGAACTGTGAGGAGAAAAAAGAAGAAGAAAATGGATTAGCATATGATGTTGTACTGTAATTGCTTAGGTGAGAATAATTCATGTCTTTTCTTCATTGCCAACAAGAGATGACAGTGAAACACCCCAAAGGTTTGAATCCTTCTGGACTCTACAGAAACAGCCAGCAAGCACTAAATGTGCTTCTGAGCTGAGGTTCCACTTCTCCCCTCATTTAGGTCTGTGCTTGATTCTCACTGAAGACATAAAAGACTTTTATTTTGCTTGGGAGACCCTCAGGCTTTAAACCCTCTTTCCTATTTGTCTGTTTGGACCTTCCAAGTTGCCATTCTTTGCACAGTCTGCTTCTTTCCATGCTCACAGTGAAGTTTCCATGTTCACAATGCCATTTTCCATGTTCACAATGCAGTTTCCATGTTCACAATGCCATTTTCCATGTTCACATTGCAGTTTCCATGTTCACAATGCAATTTCCATGTTCATATTGCAGTTTCCATGTTCACAATGCAATTTCCATGCTCACAATGCACTTTCCATGTTCACAATGCCAATTTCCATGTTCACAATGCCAATTTCCATGTTCACAATGCAGTTTCCATGTTCACATTGCAGTTTCCATGTTTACATTGCAGTTTCCATGCTCACATTGCAGTTTCCATGTTCACAGTTTCCATATTCAGTTTCCATATTCACAGTGCAGTTTCCATGCTCACATTGCAGTTTCCATGTTCACAGTGCAATTTCCATGCTCACAATGCAGTTTCTATGTTCACAATGCACTTTCCATGTTCACAATGCCAATTTCCATGTTTACAATGCCATTTTCCATGCTCACATTGCAGTTTCCATGTTCACAATGCAGTTTCCATGTTCACATTGCAGTTTTCCATGTTCACAGTGTAGTTTTCCATGCTCACAGTGCAGTTTCCATGCTCACATTGCAGTTTCCATGTTCACAATGCACTTTCCATGTTCACAGTGCAGTTTCCATGTTCACAGTGCAGTTTCCATATTCACAGTGCACCCTTTCTTTCCCTATTTTCCTTCCCTTTTTTTCCTTGGGATCCATCCCACTCCAACATGTTGCACATCAAGATGGGAGGTCCAGGTCACTCCTTCATCTTCTGATAGAAATTTCTGCTTTAAAATTCACCTGTTGGGTTTCTGAGCTCCTCAGAATGAATTTGCTTTCTAGGATCTTTGAAAACCCACTGTTAAAACCTCCTCGAGGAAAGTTTATGCTTATTTTTGCAGTGTGCAATTATACAGAAAATTATTACACAGGCAATAGAGCAGTGGCAGATCCTGGTGGTGTTTGTATCTTCACAGTGAAGTAGAGAAATTTTCAGGGTTTGGAACCCTGTCTTGGTCAATCTGTTTTAATATTTTGTTGAAGTGGGTGAAAATTGTTTTAAGAAACACCATTTTTCCTACATATAAAGTTTCATGCTTGGTGTAGCATATTCTGCTTTTCATAAAAAGCAGAACAGTACACATGATTGATTGATTGATTGATTGATTAATTTTAATCTGACAGATAATATTCAGAGACTGTGCTTAATTCTATAAAAAACCCTTCAGGTAATGGAAATTTATCTTGTTAAACAAGGAAAGTCTAAAGCATGGATTTCAAATAGTGATTTGTCCCATTGACCAAAAAAAAAAGGGTAATAAATGTTTATTGAAAGCTTCTTAGCACCTCTTTTAGCTTGCTTTGATCCTCAGGTTTCTAGATTCAGCTGTTTGTTGTGTTCCCCAAGTCAGAGTCTCAGCTGAGTGTGGAGCTGAGCAGGTCTGAATTGGTGGGAAATACACAACAAAAAGTTTCCTGCAAATCCTCTGCAATTCTGTTATGGAATACAAGAGCAAAGAAAAATTTTTCAAGTTCTCAGCTTGTCACAAATTAAAATTTCATGGTAGGGAGTATCTTTTTAATATCCAAATTGAGTAAATCTGTCAGCTGGGGTAGATCTCATGAAGAGTGGAGTACTGTGGGATGGTAATTATCTTCTCCTCCTTTAGCATTTTTCACCCAGGCTGAGATTAATTGTTAAATGCAGTAAATGATGGCTACATGCAGATAAGTTATATTCAATTTACCATTTAGAGGGGAAAATGCAGCTTTTGTGATTGGCTCTTGAGCTAATGAGTTCTCAGACAACTCATGTGACTTGTATGGTAAATGTAGCCAAAGTTCCTGCAGTCAAGTTATTTATTTCTGCTATACATATCGTGCTTAAACAACCAACAAATTAAAATCTGCTATCTGTAAATACTGCTCATTACCATTAGTGCTTGCAGAAATGCAGTGTGTTCATCACAGTGTCTCTGCTGTTTGTTTCTGCAAATGTGTTCTGAGCCATCTCTAGGGAAATGTTTTGTAGTTCTTGAGGAAAAGTGTGGGGCTTCTTGTTTTCCTGAACATGGAATTATCATCATGATTTTAATTACACTGGCTCTTGCTTGCATATAATCAGAGAGCAGAGGAATTTTAAAGAATTGCAGCCATCTAAATAAAAGCTATGGCATGTTTAGTGTCTATCAAGCAAAGTATTTTAGATAGTTGTTCTACTGGAGCAAAGCTGTCCTGTCTATGAGGATAAATTCAGATCTCAATTCAATTCATGGGCCTTGGGTGAAACACTGTTTCCAACCTCCTTGTGGATTCTGACCATCCTCTTCCTCTCAAGCTTCGAAGCTCTGAGGGTGAATGAACTCCAGTTTTTGGGGGTTTATCTTTTGATTTCTTGTGACTTCAAGCATTCTGTTGATGCAGTCACTTGGCCTGTTGCTCTGAGGAATCCCTGAGTGTTTGCTCTGCTCTGAAATCAGCTGTAGGAGAGAATAAAAGAACCAAATGTCCTAAAACCTCAGGGGTTCATAACCACATCCACATCCTGAAGGTGCCTTGGTGTGCAGCCACATCTCTCCAAACTCATGATGGATACATGAGTTATGGGTCACAAACAGAGCACGAGGCACCTGGATAACTAATCCCCAAATTTACAGCTTTCTAGATTAATGTGTGCCCAAGAAATTAACACTGCTTATGAGAAATGCCAAAATGAGGTGCTCAGAATGAAAGTGTGTTTCAGAATTCACCTCTCTTGCTAAAACTGTGACTCCCACAAAAGCAATATTGTATAAATTTGCCTCTAATAGAAAGAAGTTCCAGTTTCCAGACTGCTTTACATGGGTGGAAGTTCTGAAACTCTTGCCAGTCATATAAAAACAATATCTGATGGATGATCACAGAGTTGAACTTAAAAAAACCAATAAAGAACAAAGAATTATGTACATTTACAGCTGAAAAATGAGTTTGCTGCTTTTAATGCTTGTCCTAAATCCTTCATCAATATCAATCAGCTGGCACAGGGAAGAGAAGCTGGACATGGTTTGAATTTATTCAGGTTACTTGACTAAGCTGATGATGTTCTCTAAGTAGGTTCTTTGCTCCTCTCTGACGTTTTCACCACTAAAACATTTCCTTTTATTTGCTTGGCTCTGCTTACCCCAATAAACAGAATTTTTCTGGATTTTTTGGGATTTTTTTTGAAGCACAGGAGTACACACTCACACCCAGCTGCCAATGAGAAATTCACTATAAAATTGTGCCTCTAAATTTTCCAAATTTAGAAACCCTGCTGGTTTGAATCAGGCATATCCAGACACTTCATGACACCAGTTTTACCTGTTAATTAGAATATTAATAGTGGAGTAATTGAGCACAGTAGTAAAGCATTTACTGACAGCTTTCCTTTGTCAGTAAATATAACAGCCAAGGAAAAAGAGAAATCAACCTGCCCTCCTTGCCTAGCAAGAGCTCTGTTTATGGGACAACAGAAGATACCAGTTTGAATATTATAAATAACTTTATTCTTTTTCCTAGTGGAATCAATGAGTCTTCTGCATGCAGAGAAATTTTTACAATTTCTGCACTACTGTTTTTCTTTAAAATAACCAAAATCTTTATCTTCCAGTTAACTCCCAGCATCTTCTAAGCTCCATTTTTATAGAGATAATAGCAGCATAGCTTAATATTTCACAGCTTAAATAGAATATTTTATAGAGACACTTGAGGTATTTCTACACAATTAAGATAGCAAATTAAGATATCTCTGTGCATCCCAACAGTCCAGAGAACAAATTCAGCCTCTGATAGACAGAAAATGTGCAATTTTCCATCTGAGATCCTTTTGTTGTGCATTCATTTTGCCCCATTCTTCACTTTTAGGAGATGTAAGAGAAATGTGCCCAGCTTTAAATTGGAAATGAGCAGATTTGGGTCCATTCCTGTCCCTCAGCACTGGGATATTATCTACAGCTCAACTCATTTCTCAGTTTTCTGTTTTCTCAAGAGCAGCCAGAGGCCAGTGACTCTTTATAAACCACTGCAGGATAGAAAAACTTGTATTGCTGTCCTGCTTCCTTAAAAATTAATTAAAATTTTCTTCGTCCAGCAATTGATTTTATTTTATTTTTTTTAACAGATAGGACAAAAGTTAAAAATGTTCAATGAAACTAACTCAGAATAAAATAAATATATTTTATTTCATAGGTGAAACAGCTGC
>NC_031774.1:311073-317769 GCF_001522545.3 Parus major | reverse complement strand
TATATTTATATTTATATTTATATTTATATTTATATTTATATTTATTTATATCAGCTCTACTTTTAGCTGTAAAAATGTAAATACTTCATCTCAATATATATCTTAGCAGCCCCCTGGATCTACTGACAAATCTACATTTAAAACCAAAATCCATTCCATTTTCATTTTCTCACAGGTTTAATATTGTTCCTTTCACTTCCCAGTGGGAGCATGTGAATTTGGAAAGGGTTATAAAGGGATTTCCTTAGAATTCTGTGTTCTCCTAGATAATCTATTTTCTGGTGCAATAATTAAAGTAATCCCATAAAATCTCGTTAGGTTCATTCATGTGGTGTTTTGTTTGTAGAGATGCAAAGCAGCTTCATGGTTTTGCTGCTCGAGGATGGGTTTATTCCTTGAGGTGAGCAAAGAAATAGGAAAATAATGAGAAAAGCAGAGTAAGGAAAAGGGTGATGATCTTTCTCCAGCAGCAGGGAGAATGTAGTCGTGGTTTTGTTATGAAAGATAATATTTTATATTAAAAATAAAAATATTATTAAAACTTTTTTACACTCTACCTCAAAAATGCCTACAATAATTTCATATTAAAAAAAATTAAAATCAGTGTTATGATAAATTTTGTGGTAATCTGAAGTCATGTGCAGTTACTTTCATCAGTCCATAGGATTTATTCTTTTTTTTTCAAAAATGTATTTTTGTAAAAGAAGCTGTTTTGTGAAAAAGAAAAAGGATTGTGGATTGGTGTGCAGTGGGGTAGGAATTCAGGCACTGGAAAAGTTCCATGTGCCTTATGACAGGACACTGATATCAGTCACATTTCGGATCATCTTTGTGTTTTCTCCAGATTTGGTGGGGAAATATTTCAGTAAAAACTGATTAGTCAGGTTAACAGTGGACACAAACACAGAAAACCAGTTGGAATTCACCTGTATCCTGACCTGGCATTTTACAGAACCACATGGGACATTTGAAACTACCATTTTTTCATTTTTTTCATTTATTTTATTTTTTCATATTTTAATTTTTAATTTTTTAATTTTTTCATATCTTTATATTTTCATATTAACTTTTAATTTTTAATTTTTCATCTTTTCATTTTCTTATTTTTTCCTTTTTTCCTTTTTTCCTTTCTTTTATTTTTTCATATTTTAAATTTTAATTTTAATTTTTTTTCATATTTCGATATTTTCATATTTTACTTTTTAATTTTTAATTTTTCATCTTTTAATTTTTTTATTTTTTCATTTTTTCATTTTTCATTTTTCTTTTTATATTTTTTCATATTTTATTTTTTTAATTTTTAAATTTTTAAATTTTTAAATTTTTAATTTTTAAATTTTTTAATTTTTTCCTCTTTTAACTTTTCATTTTCTCATTTTTCATTTTTTCATATTTTATTTTTTAATTTTTAAAATTTTATAAATTTCTTATTTTTTTATTTTAAAATTTTTAAATTTTTTATTTTTTTCATTTTTCATCTTTTTATTTTCTCATTTTTCATTTTTTCATTTTTCTTTTTTCTTTTTTAAATTTTATTTTTTAATTTTTAAAAATTTTTAAATTTCTTATGTTTAAATTTTTTAATTTTTTATTTTTTTCATCTTTTCATCTTTTTATTTTCTCATTTTTAATTTTTTCATTTTTCTTTTTTTATTTTTTAAATTTTATTTTTTAATTTTTAAAAATGTTTAAATTTTTTAATTTTTTAATTTTTAAATTTTTTCATATTTTCATTTTTTCATCTTTTCATCTTGTCATTTTTCAATTTTTCATTTTTCTTTTTTTATTTTTAAAAATGTTTAAATTTTTTAATTTTTTAATTTTTTCATATTTTTATCTTTTCACCTTGTCATTTTTTCATTTAAAATTCTCATTTTTATTTCCTAACCTTTATCCACTCTGAGTTCCTCAGTCCTTCCAGATTCTCAGCGCTGCCCTAAGGACAATTTTGTGGCCAAACTGGGCACTTCAAAAAGTCATGAGGAGTAAAAAATGGGGAGCAGAGATTTCTAACATTCCTCCTTCCTGATCCCAAACTTGAAGATAAATTAGGAAGCCATAAAAAGTGATGTCAGAAGGGACTTTTCTGCATTTTCTGGCTGATATTTTACTGGATTATAGTAGGGTGTGGTTTGATCAAACTTCCCCTGCACCTGTGGATTTACAAATCTAAATAGATGTAGGAAAGATCAAGTTTTCCATTGTTTTCCTTATTGACAAAATTTGCATCAGAGGAAGATAAATCCTCAATGAATTATTAATTCTATTTACATATCCTAGAGGAAAATGCAAAAAAAAGGATTTAAGACATGTCAGGAGGGAAGTTCTGTTAAACATCTTACATTGCAATCTTATTTTGCCTGACTTTTTGCTCCCTGCAAGTGGGGAAATAAAACAGCAAACTATGATTTCTTTCTGGCTGAGTCTCTAGGAGAGTCTGCATTTTCATAAATTTCAAATAGTGGGATGGAGGGAAAAAAAATCAATTCTGCAATTTGTTTTTTGTAATGAAAATCATTGTTAATTTAGGAGCCCAACAGCTGGAGGACATTTGCCATTCTGCAGCAGCTGTCAGTAGCACTCTGCTTTATTTTGCAAACAGATGTTTAATTTGACTTCAAGGCCATTGTCATTTTGTGGGGGGAAAAGAGAGAAAAGGAATAGCAATAATAATGATAATCATGATTTGATTTCCTTTCAAAACATACAGAGAGTCACTATTGATGACATCAGAAATGGTGTCTTTCTTTTACTTAAATGTTTGAAATTGGTTTTTTAATAACTGCCTGAAGTTGTGCATGATAATTCATGTTAAAGAATTGATTTGTCTTATGTCAGGAGCTGAAGGCTTTATTTTAATGTAATGTGATTCATTTTTAAAATATGTATTTTATTCATGAATCAAAATGTCATATTATTTCTGCAGGTCACAGATAAAGAGATTTTGGTCTCTGTATTGAAACCAACACTGCAGTGGTTCCAAATAAGTTTTTCTTGCTGTAGTAATGTGTTCTCATTGCACATCAGTGGATGTGAAGGGCAAATTGGTACAGCAGTGATGAAAGGAGGTAATTAAAAAGATAAGTAGTGTAATGCAGATAATTCTTAGTTTTAGTAACAAATTATTTTATCCAGTTTATGCCTAGTGATTGAGGCTTTAGCAAAACCTGCTGTTATAAGATTTTGGCAAGATCCTCCGTTATCCAAAACTCCAGATAAAAGAATGAAGATGAGCAGTGAATATTCTCAATTCTGCATCACACTGGCAATCCCTGGGTGGTACAAAGTCTAAGTTAGCCATAAATGTGGCACTGTTAGTGTTCAGGAACACATAATCATGGAATTATTATATGAAAGTGAAATATTAAAGAGCTCTGGGTGTCAGGGGTACACAAACCCAAATCTGATCCAATTTGGTCTTGAGCTGAACATATTTTATACTCTATCATTATAAAACTTACATATTAATTATTAAACTTACATTGTTCTATTGCATACATTGATTTTACCCAAGCATGGATTTCTCATGATCCCCCTCAAACCCCTAACATTGTTCCTCATTATTCTTTAAACAATAATTATATCTAATCACATCTAACAATTGTATCATTTATCATATACTGACTCCACAGGTGCAGTTTCACATGATCTTAGCAAGCACAAGGCCTAACATTTCCCAGGGCCTACTTTTAACACTTTTCCCAGGGCTTGCCAAGCCTAACTTTCTTCCTAACTCCCCAAATTTCCTATGATTTAAAAATCTTTTTACTCTCAGCACAGCTGGCCACTCGCTTCCTCATAGCACATAAATCAGTGTTTCATAACTCTGTTCTGCAAACAAAACCCCAAAGTGTGGTGTGTAACATCAGGAAGGGTCTCAGAACCTGAGCACTGTATTTATCTTCATTCCTCGCTTCATGTGCAGCACCACAAAATCAATTCTGATTTGTTTCCTTACAGGAGCAGCTATTTATATTATTGCAGCTCTTTAGAAATTCTGAAAGGCAGAAAAAAGGAATTGTTCTTTGCATGAACCGGCTGCGGAATTGATTGTTGTCGTCTTTCTCGTTACCTGGCTTGACAATTTTAAGGCTATTGTGAAAGGGTTGAAACACTAAATTCAACCAGTAATTGGGTGGGCCATTCCTTTCTGTTCCTTGCAGTAATTAGGTACCCACTTTTCCCATCTTTTCTACATCATTAGACATGCATTAAGTATCTCTGCTATCTGAATGCTTTTTGCCCTGCTTTCCCCAAGAAATGGATTTGTTGCTCCATCAGTTCACTGCTCCAGCAGAATGTAGTTTGAAGTCTTGCAATGCACCAGAAAACACATTTGATTTTTTTATTTTTTTTATTTTTTTAATGGTTTCTGGGTTTGATTTGCTGCAGAAAGTGCTGGGTTAAAGGCCTGTGTCTGTGGGGGGGACTCAGCGCTGCTCGTTAAGGGATAATGAGCTTGATGCTCTCTCACTGCTGGGTGTGCAGTGTGATAACCCCAATTTGAACCAGCTCATTCAAGTCTCACAGATCGCCTGTCACATGGGTTCTTGCCATAGATTTCTCTGAAAATGGAATATATACTAGTTTTATGTACAGAGAAATAAATTTGTGCTCTCTCACCCTGCAGCTGCCTGGCAGTGGTGGCTGAAGCAGATGTCTCCTATAAAAAACATATTCCACATGCACATTGAGGCACCACCATCTCATGATTGCTCATAAAGAAGTTTTCTTGCTCATCAGGTTTAATTTAGACATCAAAAAATTAGTGAAAGTCATTTATCTAATTTCTCTGAATTCATTGTGGCCAAAACATTGTCTCCAGTATGGCAAAGAAACACAAATACTTATCATTCTTCCTGCTTTTATGATAGTAATCTGTATTTCTGCCACACAGTTCTACTCACAAAATGCTAAATATGTTCAGGCAAGTAAGTAAAATAAAGTAAAATAAAGCTGAACTGAAGAGGAGGCAAATTTGACAGGAACTTGGATATGTGTTGTCTGCATTGTCTTTTTCACTAAGCAACTTGGCTCAGTGAGAATAAAGTTCCAAGTGCTGTCCTTATCATTTTCTGGTTTTCTAGTGGCCACTCACACCTGATAAGAAATTCAGGCTGCAATTCCCTTCTGATTAAGAGAAACTGAAGTTGGTAATTGATTTCAGGAGATGGTCAGTCAAGTGTCACTGCAGTGTCAGCCAACAGAAGCACAAGGCTGTGGGGCACGTCGAGGTTTTCAAAACATCCTCCCCACCAGTGTGTCTGGTAATATTTTATTTTTAGTTCTCAAAACACGCAGGTTTTTTCCTGTCTCTTTCTCAGTTTGAATGTTTGGGGAGGAACAAATGGCTCCCCACTATAATAATCAAAGTCACATAGTTATGTTTTATTTCTAGATGATCAGGAAATTCGTTTTCCTTCTTGCTTCGGTTTCAAAGCCAACATTTGGAAATGTTTGGATGGCACTGCTTGGTTGTCAAACCAAGTTTGACAAATCCTCAAAGCCAGGATGGATTCACCTGAGTCCCATCCAGGTGCCTGAGGGATCACCCTGGCTCTTCTCCAAGTCTGGACAATGGAAAGCTCTATTCCCTCCCGTATCTCTAATCACACTTGCTGTATCTCAATTATCCACATTAAAACATCTCCCTCTTGGAGCTCCTAATGAAGTTAAGAATCTCATTAAGTGCACTTTTGTTCCAAATAAAACGTGGAAGGGCTGAATTCCAGTTCCTAGTCCATGCCCAGCTTCTCAATATAAAGGGTGATTTATCATTCTAATCCCCGTCATTACTGCTTGCTACTGTTCACAATGCTCCTTTAATAGCCTTATTCATGTGCTCTCCTTGTCCTGATGATTGAGGGAGATACAGACTCTGGATCTTTGGCTTAATCCCTGCTCCTCTAAGCAGGGTTGTAATCTCTTCCTCTGTGAAATGCTGACCTTTATCCGGATCAAGGAGACTTCGGGAACCCCACCGAGGCAAAAAGCTCCTTGAGACTGCAGGGTTTCTTTCCTCTCCCTGCTGCTGTGTGTTGTTGTGCAGAAAATGCTTAAAATCACCGTGAAAAGGAGTCACAATCTTGCAAGGAGTTTCATTACCCCAGAGTGATTTGGGAGGGGGGGTTAATGTTTATAATTTAAAGATAATCACACCCCCAGCGTGGCAGTCCACTGCTGCAGCAGAGAGATATGCCTGGACTTGGTTCTCACCCTTCCTGTGCGTGTCTTGGGCAAGTTTTGATCCATTTTCTAATCTGTACCCTTCAACACTGCTATTTCTTTATCCCTGAGAGGGTTTTTCTGATTTTCAGAGTTTAGCAATGCTTTCTCCATTGTTTGCTCGCCCTGTTGCTGCCCAAGTGTGGTCAGTGCTGCTGGTGCTGGCAGCAGGCACCAGAAAGTTGTGTGATTTTGGCATTTTTAGGCCTGAAGTGGGAAGACCAAAGGACCTGATGTGTCTCATTAGGGACTTTTAGATTTGGGTTCTTTTTCCCCTTGAACTGAAGATTAATGAGAGGGAGGCAGTTTTCTCTTGTTCAGTCTCAGTTGTTTATTTTTTCTTATCAGCATTACAAGGTACAAGGAGCTGAGTGCACTGTGATAGAAAAGGGTAAAATGGCCAACAAAGATCTTCTTCAAGGTCTTTTATATGTCCATTTACCCAATTAACAGATGCCAACTAAATTATTT
>NC_031774.1:308744-309663 GCF_001522545.3 Parus major | reverse complement strand
TTGGCTGCACAATTCTCCTCTGATGGCTCCAGCTCCACTCCTTAACCTCAAGAGCAAAAGACACTGCATCCAAAACTTCCTGGGGGAAATACATTCAGAACTGTGAGATCTCTTTGAAAAAGCAGCATTAAGCATTTTAATATTAAATTAAGTTATCTTTGGGTGTTAATTTGTTCCATTAATTGTGGGCTTCACCTTCAGGCTCCTGTCAAATGAAGACTTTTTTAGGATTTGGAAACATCAAATACTTTATTCCAGTCTAGATTCCTGCTGCTGACTATCCACTAATCAGTATTTGCTGAATGGATTGACTTTGTTAGGATGTTGCTTTTGACAAATAATTTTATTTTTCTGTACAAACAAATAATTTACTCATTTAAACATAATTTCAATATATTGTTAGTTAAAAAGAATTTAAAAAAAAATAGTAGAAGAATGACAGCTCTGTTATTTTTTCTTTTATCTTCAAATTCTTTTACTTCATCCCTTAAAAATATTAAACATTTATAGCAATTTTTCTAAAGTTTTGTGATTTTTTTCTGGTGTCATTAACTGGGTGCTCATGGTCATGCTTAGATTTTAATTCTTTTGGGTTTGTTTTTTATTTTTAATATATAAAAAAACTTGGTAGTCCATTTTTTACTGCCCCAACCTGCAGTGGGAGAAGGTGATTCAAGTATGAGTAGAATATAAAGATTAAAAGCAATGCTGTAAAAGGGAAAATATGCTTTTACTGTGGGCTGTGCAATAATGGCAAAATAATAATAGTAATAGTAATAGTAATAGTAATAGTAATAGTAATAGTAATATACTATATACTATATACTATATACTATATACTATATACTATATAATGTATAATGTATAATGTATAATATATAATATATAATATATAATATATAATATATAATATATAACA
>NC_031774.1:301598-308489 GCF_001522545.3 Parus major | reverse complement strand
ACTATATACTATATACTATATACTATATAATATATAATATATAATATATAACATATAATAATATATAAAATATAAAATATAAAATATAAAATATATAATATAGAATATAAAATATACAATATAGAATATAATGCATAATACATAATATATAATACATAATATATAATATAAAATATACAATATACAATATGCTATATATTATATATTATATAGTATATAGTATATAGTATATAGTATATGTTATAATAAAATTATAATAATATAAAAATAATAAAAAATAATAAATAATAAAAAATAAAAAAATAAAAATAAAAATATTAATAAAATAATAAAAAAGAATAAAAAATAATAAAAATAATAAAAAAGAATAAGAGTGACCTCAGGTCAAGTAGGGAACCTGGGGACAGGTGCAGGAACATATTTGATGGTTTGAGCTGTGGATTTTGCCTGTGAGGTTTGGTTTTCTTCCCCATCCTGCCATGCCAGATAAAACAGCCTGGCCAAAGGGGCATGGCTGGAACAGCAAATTAAGTATTTAAGTTCCCTGAGCAGGTGGCTGAGTGTTATACAGGTTGCAGAGACCTTATTCAGAAATAAATTGCAGCTTGGTGAGGGTTTTTTGATTTTGCTTTAATTTTCATTTTGTTTTTAGGATTTGTTAGCACACGAGTTAGCTCAGCTATCAGAAAATAGGACTTTGGGCTCACTAGATTGAAATGAAACCCCTGGAGTCCCCCCTTTGGCAGATTGTTTCCATCTACCCTACAAAAACACTGCTTAGAATAAAGAGATAAATCCACCCTCCAAACACCCAGTCCTACCCACCCTGCTCTGACTTTCCTTTGCAGTGTGATTTATAATGCTTAGCTCTGAAATTCCGAGAGATTGCTGCCAAAAGTGGGGACTATCCAAATCCCTGCTGAAGATACAGCCCATGAACAGCACTGGGCTTTAAGTGATGTTGCTATTTTTGGTTTAGTTTCTTTGCTTTTTTTTGGGATTTTTTTTAACAAGTAACAGGTGTAACACTCCTGTCAGAAATTATCGTGTCAGCACGACTTTTTATCCTGAAGATTCTCATTTAATATTTATGTCCTGTGGCCATTCAAGCAAAGAACAGAGGGATTTTTCTGAGGAAAAATATAAGATAGCAGCTGTGCTTTCCCCCAGGGCTTTTTGTTGTATTATATTTATATATTGAATATGATGCTCAAATTAGGAAGGAAAGTTTTAGTGCTTTGCTCTTGCTGAGGAATTTCTCTGAATTGCATTTTCTGACAGCACTTGTGAAAGGTTTTAAAAATCAACCTGAAGAAGGATGCTCTGGTGTGTGTGATTGTTTGCACACAAAGTTTTTAGAAGTGAGAATGTTTTATTGTTTTTGGTGGGATTAATCCACCAGAGGAAAGGTTCTCTTCCTGTGCAGGGGTGTAAATGTGGAATTATGGCAAAACTGGTAAAATTCATGTTAATATTGCTGTGTTTTATCCAACATCAAACACCAATTCTGTAGCTGGTTTGTTTAAGCTGTGTTAACAACACACTTAAAAACAAACTGATGAGCAAACAACACAAAATGGCAACGAAAGACGCTTTTTTAAGGCATAAAAATATTATTTTTTTATGCATTAAGAAAGAAGCAGTTTGCTCCAAATTTTTCGTCCTAAGTGAAAATGACTTTGAAGAATCTGGTTGTCAAATATACCAGAAATATACAAATAAACATAAATATACAAATATACAGTGTAAAAATTGTTGGACATCGATTGGCTAAAGGGTTGTATAGGCCTTCAGAGGAATTTTGATTTTATTTTAATAAAGTCTCATAAATATTAGAAAAAGAAGTAATTTTTTGCTGGGAGTTTGTGCTTTCCCTGACCTTGTAAGTGCTTGTCAGAAACACAGGGTTGTTTTTTTTTATTTAAGACAACACAGAAGGAAATAAAATGAGAATATCCTAAATAATACATTTAAATGACAAAACCCTGTAGCATCAACAAAATTACAGCAGGTGTAAATTCATGGTTTTAACATCCCTTTTTAGTGTTAAAATAAAGGGTATATTTAGAAATTCCTTCTCTCCAAAAAAAACCCAAACAACAAAAACAACAAGCCCAAAAAAGAAAACAAACTTAACATGCTGTTAATTGTTCTCAGCAGCTTTCTGGGGAGGGGAGAACAACTTATCATACTGAAATTAAATCAGTGAGGCATGGAATAATTAAAGAAAATAATTTTGATAGCTAGAAGGGCAAGACAAGGTTATCTCACAGGTAATGCAGAGCAGGAAAAATGTCTTATCTGCAACTCAATAGATTATTATTATTTCCCAATATCCAAGTAAAACTTGGAGTATCTTCAGCAGTTCTGACAAAACCTGTTTTATTCAAATGTAACTCTAATATTGTGCTTAATGGTTTTGATGTAAGCTTAAAAAATGTCATAGGAACAATTCTTACAAATCCTCTTCCTTACTTTTGTCACATCACTACACCCACAGAGGTAATTTAAAATAAAGAGTATTTCTTTTCATGCTAGGATTTGACTAAAGGAGTGAGGGAAACAATCTAAAGCTGTTTCTATGGGAAAAAAAGAAAAGGAAAAAAGAAAGAACCCCAAACTGACTCTTCTTTTTCTGGTATGAACTGGAGCATTCCCAAGGCTGGCTTGAATTTTTATGGTTTATGACATTTCCTGTTTCTTAATGCCCCAAATGCAATTTCTGTGTGTTTGGCAGAGCTTTTTCCAGCAGGATGGTGCAGTTGTTGTGGAGCTGAGCTGCAGTTTCATTCTCATGACTGGAATTCTTTCTCCTTCCCTGGAATTCTTTCCAGGCAGATTTTCCCCTCTGCCCTCAAATGTCTCCTGTCCAAACCCAGCCACGTTCCAAAGTGGTGCTGCCAAAGCAAATATGACACAATTAATTCAGATATTCAGATATTCAGATATTCTTTCCTTTTCATGTGACAACTGAAAAAAACAGAATTAATGGCACTTTTTGGACAATCCATTTGGTTGGTTTTCTTTCTCAAAGCAGGTGCTGTCAGGTGTGGGAATGCCTGTGCCTTATGGTCTTGCTCCTTAGTTTGGTGATGGAAAAGCTTTAGCACAAATCCAGAAGCCTTGGAGAAAATGGGAAACAAACAGGGTTTTCTTGAGTCAAATTTAATTCCTTTTGCCTTTACCCATCAATTTCTGATAGCCAGAGAGAAAAAAGTCATCAAGAATAACAAGAAATTGAAGATCCATTTATATATATATTAATATGGGAGGGAAAGCAATTGGATTGCTCCTTTCCCATGAAGTTCAGGCTGCACTGGACCTTTGAAGTGGTGGGAGGATTTATGTAAATTAAACAGATGTGTACTTTGTGTAAATTCTTAAAAAGCTTTCTTGCTTCTCTCTAGAAGTTTGCCATTCCATTTTTAGCTGTTTTTTTGTAAGCCTCGAAGCCAAAAGAAAGAATCCTTAGTCCAGAGGTCAGAACTTCTATAGAGGAATAAAAATAATGTCCAAAAATAATAAAATAAGGGAAGAAAAGTAGCTATAAAAGCTAGAAAACACACTGAGCAGACGTTTTTGTCTGTATTCAGTCTAGAAGCTGATTATTAAAACAGTTAATATTTTAAAATGATTTATGATTGAGTGTTTGTAGAGCTCTGTGCCTGCTTTTGATATTTATGCAGCCATATAATGTGTCCATCCTGGTGCATTTGGAATCAGTACAAAACCTCCCATTTAAATTGTTGGCTCACCATATAGTTTCAAACACAGCTGAAGAGACAATGACTCAGAAAGCTGTGAAGCTTTTGTTATTAGAAAAGGGAACAGTTCCCTTGACATTTTACAGTGACAAGCTAACTGCAGCAAAAAGAATAATACAAGTGCACTTCAGGCTTCAAACCATCTTTCTCTATTTTCTTTTTTTTTTCTAAAAGAACTGGTGGCTGCTTCTCAAATACCCTTAATACCTTTGTTATCTGCACAACTGAGATCTTCATCCAACAGCTGATTTTGTGTTTGTTGGGATTGAGATGACAGAATAATTTAGATTGGAAGGGACCTCTGGAAGTCATCTAGTCCATTCTCCTGCTTGAAGCAGGTGTTGAACATCAGTCTGGTTGTTCCCTCAGCTTGCCAAGGCATGGATTTGATCAAGTTTTGGATATTTCCAGAGATGGATGTTGCACAAGCTGTCCAGGCAGCCCATTCCAGGGTTAAATCTCCTTGATTCTCCTCACTGTGAGAGAGGTTTCTCTTGTATCTGCATGGCTTTGCTTTCTTTCTGTCTCCTTGTGGTGTAGCATCCAAAAAGTCTTTAAATTTGGCTTTGGCTTTCAGTTTGAAGGCTGGAAACATTAAGGAGCTGCCACTATCACAGGCTGGCCATTGGGCTCTTATTCTTCCTAGCAGTAACTCTGCTGGTTATGTTTGTTAATTTTATTTTCCCTTTTTTTTTCTTGTTAGAAACCCTGGAAAAAGTTTCTCAGAAAAGATAAAGAGTTTTTTGCACCCTTTTCAGGTTGATGGAGCTTTAAGAGGTTTGCAAAACCCAATTATTCTCCCTGGTGCTTTGTAAGGTGGAAAGAAGGATTCCTCCCTCTCTCATCTCATCCTCCCTTTGCATCTTTGGCAAAGAAAGCACAGGAGAATTCCATCTTATTTTTGATAATTTTATGGGTGGGAAGTTGTCAGAGGAAGGTTTTGAGGCTACAACAGCACATCCAAGCACATGCAGTCTCATTTTTCTTCTCACCTCAGCTGTCCTGAGTGAGGAATGGCTCTAGAAAGATTAAGATAATTAATTGACTAATAGTGAATTAAGAGAAGAAGCTGGCCCTTGCTGTTGGGAGTGTTAAATACAAGTGATGGTACAAAATGTTGCTGGAAGAACTTGTACTGGTAAACAAGGCAGAGTGCCAGCTCCCAAAGCCTGCTCTGGCCATAGATTGGCTTCCAATTCAACCAAAACCTGTTTCCTTATGGAAAGAAGATCAAGTTTTCATGTCAATTAAATTGTTACAAAATGGCCAAAGAAGGTGGTTAAAGTTTATTTGGCACTAAACATATCCAGCCCCCTCAGCTGAGGAACTGAGGCACCGAGGCTTAGAAATTTGCATTTTGTTTGAACTACAAGCCTGACTAAAATATTCCAGATTTAATTAATGTTAAAGCAGCTTGTCTTTTGGAACCTGTGAATTGCTTTCAAAGACTTTACCTTATGCCAGCTTTTTTTTTTTTTCTAACTTCTGTTTTGTGTGATATTTGAGTTGCTGTCATATATCAGAAGTACTTATCTCTTTGGAATGCTGTGTAATTTCCTATGAACAGCTGCTCACTATAGCTCTGCTGGTTGTTTTTTTTTGACTGAAATTGAATGCAACTTCAGTATTTTAATATAAGATTTGATTGAAATATTGGATGCTCAGTTGACTGTCATGCATTTCAAGAGCACAGGTCCTCACCATATGCCCATGACCGCTTCTCTAGAGGTAAATATATCTCAGGTTTCTGTAAAATGGGATGAAATTAAATTACAAGTTGAAATAAAAATACCTTATGTGTAATCCCATATTATATTGTCAGCACAGGGAAGTGTAACCATGTCTTAGCAGTCATTTATCACTCACTTAATTTTTTTCTTTGAGAAATAAGCATTTCAAACTTTCTTTTTTCTCCCCTTTATAGAGCCAGTATTGTGCAGAAGCGCATCATTTATTTTCAAGATGAGGGCTCTCTCACCAAAAAAATTTGTGAACAAGGTAATGTAAAGTAAAACATCTTTCTGACCTCCTCGTTGTGTTTTGTATTTTTCTCTTAACCCATTGTCTCAAACTAAAATTTGGAGGTCTTGGACAGTTTCATGCAGGTTCAGATTTGGGATCTTCCATTCAGTTACCTTCTTCCTTATCACATATTCTTCATCTCATAAAATCCTCCTTGCCTGCCCCTAAATGTGATAACTGAAACCTTTTACCTTTGTGTGATGCCCATTGGTTTCCTGGGCACTTTGGGCTATTTAATCCTTTCTTAAACCTAAATGTTGCACTTGTTTATTGTATCCCACTGGAGAATCCATTTACTTGGTCTGTTCAGAAATTTCAAGCCTTTTGTGTTTTGAGATTTGTCCTTATCAGATAAAAACCAGAAACAAACCCCTTTTGAATCTGAAGATAACTGAAATATTAATGCCTTCTTATTGAAAATTGTGGATTTGAATCATTCCATCCACTCATAAATATGATACAGATAATTCAGGGTTGTTTAGTCTAACATTTAACTTAAAACTAAATTTAAAAAATACCAAACAAACCATGTTTAACTCAGATTTACTTCCCTGGAGTATTTATTGTGACAGCTTCACTCTCCTCACTGATTTGTAGCCATTTCCAATGGGTACTTTGATGCTTTTTCAGACTCAGCCTCGGAAGGTGTGACTGACAAACCAATTTTAGACTGTTGTGCCTGTGGTACTGCCAAATACAGGCTGACTTTTTATGGAAACTGGTCAGAAAAAACACATCCCAAAGATTTTCCACGTGAGTACCACTCCTTTTTTGTTTTTTTGGGTTTTTTTTGAACCACACAGGGTCCCTGAGGAGGCT
The DNA here is from genome assembly GCF_001522545.3 of Parus major. NCBI lineage: Eukaryota > Metazoa > Chordata > Aves > Passeriformes > Paridae > Parus > Parus major. The sequence continues at coordinate 301,884 of NC_031774.1, read as the reverse complement.
TGGAGCTGATTGTGTGACACAGCATCACTTATTTACAGCTCAGCAGTGTAAATTATGACATATAGGGAATCCTGCTGGCACTCAGCACTGAAAAATCAATGGATCTTTCTGCACTATACATTACATTATACATTCTATTGATCTGCCTGACATTTTGAGCTAAGGTGTGTGTGAGACTGCATTTGCAAGATATCTTTGTGGGGAGAAAGGTTCCTTTCTTTTTTGTCTTAGAATATGACAAATATATTTATCTCTATATCTATCTGTATCTATATCTATCTATATC
>NC_031774.1:299236-300580 GCF_001522545.3 Parus major | reverse complement strand
TCTATATCTATATCTATATCTAATCATCTATATCATCTATATCTATATCTATATAATCTATATCTATATAATCTATATCTATATCTATATCTATATCTATATAGTTTATATCTATATCTATATCTATATTTATATCTATATCTATATATCATCTATATATCTATATCTATATCTAAGGTATAGATATATAGCTTAGAATATAAGCTTAGAATGGCTTATAATGTGGAGGTAGAAAATGAGATTTTAAGGAAAATGCCACAAAGGACAGGTATCTCGGTAATATTTTAATTTTTTTAGCAGTGCCAAAGTGCCTAGTTTGTTCTACTTAAAAGTATTTTGAATTACTTTGGTTAAATTTGGTGAGTTTTGGATCTTGCTGCCCGAGGATATTAATTGTATGTGTAGGTGTTGGAATACTCTGTTTTCTTTGTCTTTGTTGGTTGAATAACCAAGTAAAAAACACCTTCTGAACTTGGTCTCTCTGGCTTTTCAAGGCTCTGAACTACAGAATCAGTATTTTTGTTGCAAGTTTGCTTTCTGCAGTTACCCAAGCATCTATAAAAAGCTGAAGTTACAAAATTGTCTGTTATGCACGTGGTCTTTCATTCCTGACTCCACAGTCTGGGGGGAAAAAAGGAAAATATTTAACAATTTGAGTCACATTTACAGGCCTTTAAACCTTGTTATGTTTTCTGTGGCTGATGTTTATTATAGGGTTTTTTAATGTTGATTTAAAAATATAAATATTATTATTGTCACAGTGTCAAAATGTCCTCAAATAACTCAAAGAAAGGTTTGTATCAGCTCCTAGTTTTAACAGCATTCTCCAAATATTATTGGTCAGCATAACTGGGGGGAGATAAAATGAGCAAAGCCAATAATTGCAGGGATGCTCTTTTAGGCTGTTGGATAATTCAAATATCTGCTGAGTGTGAACTTTATGTGCATTATTTACATGGATTCAGCTGCTGGTTAGAAATAGGCCATGAGAAAAGGACTGAAAGCTGTGAAATTACCTTGGCTTGGTGATGTAATATTGGGAATAAATGGTCTTTTACATTCAAGTTGGTGAACGCATGAAGGGTATGGCTGCATGATGGAAAATAAGCAAGTTGCAACAGTTTGCCTGCTGTGTCTACCCAGTTACAAAATGGTGAATTAAATCAAAGTTTTACTTACACTGGAAAGGTGAAAAAATACCTTTGGTAATATTATTATTATTATTATTATTATTATTATTATTATTATTATTATTATTATTATTATTATTATTATTATTATTATTATTATGATTTATTTTATTTTTAATCTTATTTTTAATTTCTATTTTTATTTTATTTTTAT
>NC_031774.1:286625-299039 GCF_001522545.3 Parus major | reverse complement strand
TTTATTTTTATTTTTATTTTTATTTTTATTTTTATTTTTATCTTTATCTTTTATTTTTTTTTATTTTTATTTTTTATTTTTCTATTTTTTATTTATTTTTATTTATTTTTTTATTTTTATGTACCTACACGATTAATCTCAGCAATAACAGCTAATAAGCCCTGGCATTAAAATTTGTGAAAGCTGAGGGACAGATCTCATCCAGATACAGTGATCTATAAAAATGAGACCTATTAATTGGTGTCATTCTTAAAAATGCTGAGTTTGTGCAGTAATTACATTAAAATAAAATTCTATTCTTTGTGGACTGTGGGAAATCACTCATTATTTGCCAAGCCACCACATAAAAAATTCTGCTCCATTCTTGTACCATCAATAAGTTTGCAATAGAAATCAGATCATGAACTTTATATTTTGCATCTTTATCTTCTGATTTGGTTTAAAAAACCCCAAAGAACGTGCACCTTGTGCAAAGCTTTTATTTTCTCTGGGTATCACCCATTTTTGACAACAGAAATCCATGTGCTCTTCACCACGACGTGATACGAGCACATCTGTGGGATGTGTCAGAGGATAAATTCTCAGGTTGTGATGGCACCTCGATTTTTCTGCAAAAATAACACACACAAACATCTTGAGGAATTGAGAACCTGCTCAAAACTCCAAGAATGAAGTGAAATAACAGCACTGGAGAGCTGTCAGAGTTCTGCTTGCTTGGTGACAGTGGATGCAAACCACTCGTGCTGCTCAGGCCGTGTCATGCAGAGAAGTTTCTTTGATGTTTTGAGCAAAAAGCTCAGGAAATATCGAGTTTTCTCTCTGTTCTCACAAGAGGAGCACGGCTGGAGGTGAGGAGTGGAGCATTTGCAGACGTAGCAGAGTTTGGTGAGAAGTTTAGGGTGGGCCTGGAAGGACTTGGAGCAGCTCCTTTGGGCGGGTGTATAACTTCTTTAAAATTCTTTATTACTTCTTTAAAATTCTTTATTTCTTATTTTTCTTTCTGAGTCTGCTGCTGTGCTTCCTCTGCACTTCTTTTCACTCCTGGATTTCTCAGCTCCTCTCAGCTGAGCTCCTTGGGGATGTTCCCTCATGGGGAGTTCTGTTTATCTCAGTTCTCTGGGTCAGGACAAAATCTCCAAAGCTCGTTAGGATCTTGTTTCTCGTGTTTATTAGGATGTTATCACAGAACTTGGCAGGTCTCTTCAGACTTTCTGCACAAGTTTAATTCACCATAACCTGGCACATTTCATTCTGATGGTACAAAATGTCCCTGAACTACACAGTTCTTTTATCTTTATACTCATTCTTATCCAATTAACAATAGACACGTAAATTATTTTTCTTAATGACCCAATGACCCAACACCTGTGTGCTGCATTGTGGCATTTTCTATCCAATCACTCATTGCTACCCAAAAACCTCTAGAAGAAGAAGATGAAGAAGAAGAAGGAAAAGAAACAAGTCTAAATCCTCCACCTTACCTTTTGCTTTCCAAACTATTTTAAACTCTAAACTTTACCTTTTTCACCCAGTGACTTAAGAGAACATCAGCCACAGAAAACATAACAAGGTTTAAAGGCCTGTAAATGTGACTCAAATTCTTAAATACTTTCCTTTTTTCCCCCCAGACTGTGGAGTCAGGAATGAAAGACCATGTGCATAACACACAATTTTGTAACTAATCTACACACTCACACTTTCAGCTTTTCTATCCAACTTTAACAGTTGTTTTCATGTATCACCATGAAAACATGCCCATAAATCTCATGTTGTATGAAATTCAGTGTTCTCCTGGATCTCAGAGCCAAGGGCACACACTCTGTGTCTCAGACTCCAACAGGGTGGGTGGGCCAGGAGGTTTCTCTGCAGAGTTGATGTCTTTAGGGAGGGTTTGGTGGAACAGGCTGTGCTCTGATTGCAAAGGCTCCTGTCCTGGGCAGGGCAGGAGGGAGAGGAGCTTTGGAGCACAGAGAACAATCCCTTGTCCTTCGGACTAAAGACTTCCAGGCACTCGGGTTCCTCTCCATTGATGCCTTCAGTCTTAGCTTTCACATTTTCCAGCCCCTGCAGTGCATTAATAACTCTGAACTCCACACAAAGTGTTCAAGTTCTCCTCACAGCTCAGGCACACACAACAATCCTTCTCCAGCCCCACAACCAAGGACACCGTGGCAGCTCCGGGCCCAAAAAGCACAAGCAGCAGGGAATTGAGGAGAGCAATCTGGGAGGATGGGACTGCATCACCTGCAGCTGCAATTGGGCAATTAACCCCAATGTGGAAATGGACCAGAACCTATCAAAGTGTGAAACTCCTGCCCCAGGGCCCATCTTGGCTCCATCTTGGCTGGATCCTCAGCCAGGCTCTTGCCCTGCCCAAGCTGCATCCTCTGAAGGGTTTTGTTTAAATCCCCACTTTATTCCTTTAACTCTGTCCCAGGGGCCCTCTCTGGGCATCGCTGTAGTGACACATTTTTGTTCTGGAGGGACCATTCTCCTTCAGACAGCTTTGGTGTCACTTGCTGTCCTCTCTCTGCTGAGCTGCTGCCCGTGGCTTGTGGGACAGGGAAGAGGAAGGGCCAAGCTGGAGTTCCCATCCCCAGGGCTGAGTGACAACATCTCTCTGGGCTTTGACAGATATTTATAACATAAATAATAAATAAATCACAAGAAATAAACACATATTTAAGGAAGAACTTCTAGAAGTCAAGAAACCAGCTCCTGACGTTGCAGCTTTGGAGGAGGGAAGGTTTGGGTTTGGTTTTTTCCACTCATAGGTCTCAATTATGGATTTGCTTTAGGTTTTTCTGAAAACATCAGGACTGCTGCATTTCAGAGCAAAATAAGTGTATTTTAGGACTAGGGAAGCGATGAAGTCTGTTTGTGGCTCTGCTAGGCCATATCCCTCACTATCTATTCTGCTTCCTACATTTTTCTAGCTTTTTTCCCCCTGCTGTTGTTCATTTTTTATTTCTAATCTGTTTTCTACTCTCCCATGATTAGGTTCCTGCATCTGACTGTATACAATTCTCTGCACTGTCCTTTTCAATTTCATTGTTCCACCTCTCACATCTTAAATTTGCATCCCTTTTATTTACTTCATTATTCATTTTTCATCCATTTATTCAGTTTGCAGCTGTTTTTAGTGCTGCTCTCTCCCTTTCCTCCATTCAATATTGTCTCACTCCATCATTCTGAGTGAGACATCTCCTCACCTGCTGCAGTCTTTGCCTTGTTACAGACTGTCTGCTCGTGTGAGCAGTTCATTTCCTCACCCTTTAAGATCTGCAGAAGGTTACTTGACACTTAAGTAAATTCATTTTTATTTCCAGGACTGTGGGACTTCTCACTCCTTACTTCTGCTCAATTCTCCTTTCAATTCCATCATACTTCCCTAACATCTTTTCCTTTAAACTTTTCCTTTTTTATTTATTTTTTTTTGCTCAACAAGACAAGAATCCTTTTGCTTAGCTCTAAAGCTCTGACATGATGAGAAATCTGAGTGAGAAAACTCAGTGAATACAGAAAAATTTACTTCTTCACTGCCTTCAGTAAGGAAAAAAAAAATTGCTTTTAAAACTGAGGGTGACCAGTGAAGCTTTCCCCTGCAGGTTTCTTTTGCAAAAATATTTGACATAGAAACTTAAAATTAAAGGTTGCTCAAACTTCCCGAGATCTTTGGTGAGGAAAAACTCTTCTGAGCCTATTTTGTTTTCAGGGGCTGCTTTATGCTTGATTTCTGTCAGTCACTTTGTTTTTATTACTCTAAAAACGCGTGTTGCTCTAGTGAGAAGCAGCAGGAAAAAAACCTCAGGAGTGAGGACTTCAAAACTCTATTAGAAGCCAGGAATTTGGCTTTGAGGCTGCCTCGCTGGTTGTTATTTATTTTGTTTTATTTTTATCCCCGCCAAGGACGCACCAACCACTGGTCTGCCATCATCGGTAGCTCCCACTCCAAGAATTACATCCTGTGGGAGTATGGAGGATATGCCAGCGAAGGAGTCAAACAAGTGGCAGAGCTGGGGTCCCCAGTGAAGATGGAAGAAGAAATTCGGCAGCAGGTAGGTTCATTTCAGCTCAAATTTAAAATAAAGGCTCCTCCCTTGGCCTGCAGTTTGTTATCAGCCATGCCTGCTCTGGGAATTTTGCTGGATGATCCCCAGCCCAGTGGAGAAAGAGTTCTGTGTGTCCTTCTCCACTTGTTCTCACCCTGGCAAGAGGTTTTTGTCTAGGAAAGGACAAGTAAGTTGGAGAATTCTACCTTTAGAAAATCTCTGTGCCACCCAAAGCATAAAGCAAAGGGAAATTCACCTTTTCAGGCTTGATTGTGAAGATGTTTTTTTGGGAATGAGAACTTTGAAGACAATAAGCAGTGCCCCACTTAAAACAGTGAATGGTTATTTATCATTTTGATTGGCTTTGCAGAGTGCTGCATTTTGCTTCCTGATGAATCACCTCATTTTGTGTTATACAAATATCTGAAGTGCTTTGTTTCCCTGTTCATCATTTATTTATGCGGCACAAGCATTCTTTCCTCAATAATCCCTTTCACAAAGAAAATCACCTAGTCCTTAATGTTGAACACGTGCATGGAACCCTCTGTGCTTTTCTTCACTTTTTCCACATTTGTGTGGATCTTTTCCTGTGTTTGATGCTTCTGAAGATGAAGCCAGCAAAAATAAAAGCAGAGTTCAAGGTGATATTGGTGATTAATCATTCTCCCTTTTGGTAACTGCTGCATGTTAAAGGGACACTATTTCAAGTGAGTATTTCAAGACCTCCAGGGTAGGTTGTATACAGGGTGGCACTGAGATATCCAAAAAAAAATTCAATTATATTCATATAAACAATATAAAACAACCCAAAGACTGTTTTGAGAAAACTTGTGTAGCAAAAGGCTTTGTGTGCTAAACTTAATTTGCTTTTTTGTGATGCTTAAGTGTATATAATCATGGCATGAGAACAGCTGGTGTATCTGACAAGAAATTCCCAAAGCCAAGGAAAAATAAAATAAAACCAGCTTATAACTTAATATATAAAAGGGATAGAAAAGGAATATGAAGGGGAAAAAACAATTTCAGTCTGGGGGTGAAATGTGATCATGGATACATTTTCTCTTTAAACATAATAATCCTTGGTATATGTGGAAATGGAAGGCAGGCCTTGATCCTATGCAGAAAAGTGGCTGGATTTTATCCCAGCAATATAATACAAACCCAGATGGATTTAAATTGGAGCAGAGCATTGTGTATACCACATGTAACTTATCATTTTTTTGCTGCTTACTTGGGAAATCAAGATTTTCTTGTAGTAGGCCCAGGTGGAATGAAGAAAATCAGCAATTTTTTATTGAAGAAGGTAATTTCTGTTATGGTCTTGGTGAATACTTTATAAATATGGGTTTGGCACATCTGAATTGGGACTACACAAAGATTAAATCTTCTCCTGGGGCAGCAGGAGCAAGAGGAAGGTGTTGGGTGAGCAGCAAGCAGAGGTGAACTTGGGGAAGGACAGCTGAGTACAGAAAATAAATGAAAATCATGGTTCTGCTTTCCAAATCTGCCTCCTTTGTCATTTTGTGCCATATTTGTGCAAAAAGGGGATGTGCTTATGCCCTGGATTGAAATCAGAAGAGATCATGAGTTTTAGGTAGATTATTTAGATTATCAAACAGATAAATGGCTCAAATGGCAGGGGCTGCTGAGACTGAGCAGGAAATTAATGAAATCACAATTAATTCCAGCACTGGGGTGTTTGATTGGGTCAGCCCTGCAGGAATTCCCTGGTTCTCCTGGGATGATCCAAGAGATCAGCTGGTGTTCTCACTGCATCTTCCCTAGGCCAGCACACCATGTCATCAAATGCCAGAGCATTTTTGTCAAGGTTATTGGACTTCTTTTCTTGTTGGCCTGTGCTTAAGCTGCACTGATATTTTTGAGAGATTTTGAGGTAAAATTCAGCAGCCAAGACAGCAGAGTAATGCCAGGAACCTTAAATCAGGCTGGTATTTTTTTTTTCTTTTTTAAAAATTATTTTATTTTATTTTATTTTATTTTATTTTNCTTTATTTTATTTTATTTTATTTTATTTTACTTTATTTTATTTTATTTTACTTTACTTTATTTTATTTTACTTTATTTTATTTTACTTTATTTTATTTTATTTTACTTTATTTTATTTTATTTTATTTTACTTTATTTTATTTTATTTTACTTTATTTTATTTTACTTTATTTTATTTTATTTTATTTTATTTTATTTTACTTTATTTTATTTTATTTTATTTTACTTTATTTTATTTTATTTTACTTTATTTTATTTTTTAATTAATACTCTGTCCCTTGCAATATCTCTACCTGCCTTGGAATTTGATAAAGTTGTTTCCTTCCCCACATATTGCAATAAACATTTAGATTAAGATTTATTTGCTCCTTTTCCATTTCTTATTTTACCTTCCTTTCCCCTCACTGCTGCCCTACCATCCTTGTGTTGTGGGTTGATGGGAGGATGCAATTCATTAAAATCTCTCTCCAAAGAGCTTTGATGCTTTTGAAAACACAGGAAAGGAAATTTTTAAATCCTGGTGCTTGGACTCAGAGCTCACCCACTGCAGTTAATGCACTTATTCCATGGGCACACTTGGATTTGGGAATCTGCTGAGTTTTCTGGGCATTTCCTAGGCAGTTTCTTAGGTGAGCACATAAACACATTTTTATGTGACCAGCATCTGCCACTGCCATTAACAGAGGTTTTATTAAAGGAAAAAAAATCTAATTATTTTTATGTTTCATTACCAAAAATTGACGGTGTATAAAACAAACAGAGAAACGAAATAAAAGTCTTCCAAGGAGCTTTGTTAAGAAGTGTCTTAATAATTAGGTGTGGTTAAATCCAACATTTTGCTCCCTGTGTGCCAGAATTCTGCATCAGCAGCAGCTTTTCCTCCTGACCTGGCCCCTTGGGCTGCTCTGCTTTGTGTCCTCACTGTCTGGGCTTTTTGCATGGATGATCCTTGTGCAAAGTGTGGATTTGCTCTGTGGTTTGTTTATCTGGGAGGACTGAAAGGAACTAATCAGCCTTTTGGTTAAACTCTTCCTGGCAGCCTGGAAAGGAGAGCCAGGGCACGGAAGGGTTTTGCTAAAACAATCTGTCAAGTGGTGGATGTGTACAATGGGATAATTCATGCCTTGGGCTTGGGGGGTTATAAATGAGCAAACAAAGGCTGCAAGAGGAATTGTGTGAGGGGAGGAATGTGCCTCACATACCTCAGCCAGATATATTCACCCTTCCACTTTGTTTCGAGAAATTCCCATTTCTCCCCATCCCATTATTTGATAAACTCATAGGAAACCAACGCAGAATTCAAAAGGGAAATTTTGCATTCAAATGGGGATTGCTCTGTTCAAACAAATGAACAAACAAACAAGATGGTTAAAACATCAGTCAGAGGGAGTAAAGTGTAATTCTAAATCTCATATCCTAGGCTGATGAAAAAAAAAAAGACTAAAATAGAAACATAGTTTTAAATATCTCTCGCCTTAAGAGAAATTGGTTTTGCCTAATTATGTCTGAATAAATACTCAGTCATTTTGCCAGCAATTCTTTTTTAAACCAAGGTGAGTAACATTCTGTAGCTTGCATCTTTCTCCAGAAAATGCAGATTGCTGTCTCTGTGGACACAAGGTGACATTCTCACAGGTTTGGTTTGATGCCCTGTGAAATGTCAGTCAGTTTGGTGACTTTTTAACTTGTCTTCAGCATCCTCAGATGAAAGCTGAGTGTGCCTCCAGACCTTTCACAACAGCAAGTTCTGTTTTCCAGGAAGATGCTTGTAAAGTTTTGGACACAGGATAATTTAAATTGTGTGTGTGAATTGAAGGTGAAACCTGAAACAGCAAGAAACTTCTATAGGAAAAAAATATGCCATTGTTATGACTCCATGCAAACATTTATCTTCACAAAATAGTCCTGATTTGGATTTTTTTTAATAAAATAAAAGAGAGTAAAAATTAAAGCAAATTCATTATTGGGTTCATCCTGATTAATTGATTTGTTAAGAGAGTAATTTCAGTATTTAAATTGATATATATGATTTTATGACCTGTTTTGTAAGGCAGTGCTGTATTGTTCCACAGAAGAATGGCATCATTAGATTTTCCTGGCTAAAGCTGGTAAATCACCTGAATTACAGAGAGGAATCTGCAGGATATTGACCACTTCTTTTATTAAAACAACTTATTGTGTTCACTGAAACAAGCTCCAAAATTTGCTTTTTGAATCAGCTGTTATTGTGTGCTTAGGGAGGTTAAAATCAGCCTGGGAGGTCCAACAACTCAGTTGACTTCTGCTTGACAGAGCAGCTGAAAATTCTCCCTGAACACCTCAGAGACCAGGAAAGCCCTGCCAGCACCTGGGAATTGGGCTGGGAATTGCCCTGGGAAAATGGATTTTTGTTGAGATATCTTGGTCTGTGTTTGTTTAAAGGAACTAAAAAATGAGTGATGACATGGTGGCTTGGCCTTCACTGGAGGAGGAGGAGGAGAAATGAAATGAAATGAAACAAATGAAGATTATTTTGCCAGGAGCTGATGTTGATATTCCTGCTGTGGAAGAACTGGGAAGCAGCAGGAATTGGCCACCTTGGGTGTTTCACCTTGGCCTGAGAAAACCTTCATCCCTGCAGAGCCCCTTTCTCCTCAGTCCTCAGGGAGGGAATTTTTGTTCCCATCCAGATTTCCACATTTCCCTGCTGAAAAGACAGGAAAATTACCGTGCCCACAAAGCCTGATATGAAAATCACGCTCTTGCAAGCAGCCCAAAGAGCCCTTCAGGTTCCTAAACCCACAGAAATATTCAGTGTTTTTGGACTTGGTGTAGCAGTGAAACAGCAGAACTCAGTCCCAGCATGATTTCCACTTTAGTTACAGCCTGCCAGCATGGTTTTAATGGGGTATTTATTCTAATTCTGGACAGATCAAGCTGCTGGGTTGTAAATTGCTTTCTAGACTTGTGTTTGCTCAGTCTGCCTCCTCTGCACTCCGTGCACACACCTCTGCTGGGAATTATGGCACTTTTTAGTGCCTTTTCAAAAGGCTGGATGCTAGATTTATCCTGCTTTCCTTCTGCAAGATTTACCTGATATAATGATTCAAAATCTCTGGCATTTTGGTAATTAGAGATTTTGGAACCCTTGTATACCGTGCTAAATTTCATAAAGTATTTCTGCCAGCAAGGAATAGTTGTCTACTTATGTCATAAAGAGAAGCTTTATGTGCCAATAAATAACTCATGCAACAGGGCTCAGAACAGCTCTTATAGAGGGGCTTCCATCTTCTAATAAACTTCAGTTATTATATTTTATATAAATATATATTAATATACAAATACTTATATGTAATATATAAAATATAAAATATATTATATATAATATATAAAAGAGACTATATAAAATATAATATATAATATATAATATACAATATATAATAGATAATAGATAATAGATAATAGATAATAGATAATAGATAATAGATAATATATAATATATAATAGATAATATATAATAGATAATATACGATATATGATATACGATATACGATATATGATATATGATATATGATATATAATACATAATATATAATATATAATATATAATATATAATATATAATATATAATATATAATATACATTATATTATATAATTATTATATAAAAACTATTATAATATTATAAATTTACTATATATGATTTATATATATAAATATTATATATTATATTTATATATATAAATATTATATACTATATTTATATATAAAATATGTTATATATCATATAAATATAATATATCTATATATATTAAAATATATATAATATTACATATAAATATATAAATGATATTATATATTATAATATCATATATTATGTATTATATTATTATATTATTATATTATTATAATATTATATTATGATATTATGTAACTCTATATATAATATATAACAGTATATATAATATACAATATATAATATAACTGTATATAATATATATATTATATTATTATATTATCTAACTGTAATTACAATGATTCAGTTAGTGCTGTTTTCCTTAAAAAAACAAACAAACAAGAGAATAATCATCCCAACTCTGTTCTTTTTTGGTATCTCATGATAGCAGGGATGTGCTGTAATGATAAAGGAACTGATGCTGCATTTTCTGTGCCACAAAACATCTTTTTCTGGTCTAAAAGCCATTGTAGGTAACGACTCTTTGACAAAATTAACTTCTGACAACTCATTTTTAAGTGGTGTATTATTCCCTGGGCCAAAACACTGCCCAGAAAATAATTCAATGCACTTTTACTAGTTCAGCCAATAAAAAACTGAATAGAAAATTTGTGTTTGAGTCCTCTGAAAATGTCATTGTGCTACAGAGGAACTCTCAGTTGCTCCATGTGTGATTCTTCTGTCTATAGGGTTGTGAGAGCTGGCAGGTGGTGAACACATTTTGTACAAAATGTCTTTTTTTTATTATTCTGGTCATCTCCCTACTTTGGAACACCAGGCAAAATATAATTTTGAACTTTTATTTAGCCTTTGGTCAAAACTTTAGCAAAATAGTGGCTTTAAATAAAAAAAAATAGCTAATAATACCTTTTATTCTTCATTTCTTCCTTCCTGCCTTGTCAACTGAAGGCTTTCTTTCTGATAATAAACAGGGAAAGATAATATTTGGAAAATAAATCTTTATTCTTCTCTTTGATTTTCTGTGTTTTTAACAGCCATTGCTATTTGATTAATCAGTAATTAATCAATCACCTTGTGAGCTCTCATCTTGCTTAATGAATTCCAGAGGCTTCACACCTCTAACTTTTCTGGGAGTCTTTGAGATTTTGCCCTCTGAATAATTACCTTGTAATTGATATGAAATGATTTGCATAACCAAACAATGACTTAGGGTGTCAAGTTAGCTCAACATTTAATTTCTCCTTCGTTTCCCTCAATTTGCCTTGCTGCTTATTTTCTTTTAATCATCACAGAGCCTCCATTTCTGATAAAACAGGGAGGAACACCCCTCTTCAGGAAAATCCAATAATCAGGTTCTCTTTGAATAAAAGGTCTTCAAACATTTTTATTTTTATTTTTATTTTTATTTTTATTTTTATTTTTATTTTTATTTTTATTTTTATTTTTATTTTAATTTTTATTTTTATTTTTATTTTTATTTTTATTTTTGTTTTTATTTTTATTTTTATTTTTATTTTTGGTTTTGTTTTTGTTTTTATTTTTATTTTTATTTTTATTTTTATTTTTATTTTTATTTTTATTTTTATTTTTATTTTTTTTATTTTTTATTTTTTATTTTTTATTTTTATTTTTTTATTTTTATTTTTTATTTTTATTTTTTTATTTTTATTTTTATTTTTATTTTTTTTATTTTTTTATTTTTTATTTTTATTTTTTATTTTTATTTTTATTTTTATTTTTATTTTTTATTTTTATTTTTATTTTTATTTTTATTTTTATTTTTATTTTTATTTTTATTTATTTTATTTTTATTTTTATTTATTTTTATTTTATTTTTATTTTTATTTTTCAGAAGACCCTTCAAGAATAAAAAAATTAAGCTTTACTCAAAGACCCTCAGTGAATTCTGATAGGAAATTGTGTAGAAATGGGGTTTATCAAAATTCCTGCCCTTCTTTCATTCTCACTTGAGAGGAAACAATTGAAAAATTTGCTTCTGGTAGATCCATTCCTTTGGGTGGCAGACAACAATTTTAAATATATATAATAAATATTTTAAATTGAAATAATTTAAATTAAATTTAATTTTAAATAATAATTTTAAAAGCACACAGACATAAAAGTCACAAGGAAATGTCACCTTTTTGGGACAATACAATTGGATTGCTGGACATTATTTGCTAATTTTAGTATTTTAAAATATCTTGCCTTTTCATTTCCTGCAGTTAGATCTTATCATGCTGCCACAAAATTATTAATGTCCTGCAGCAGATTCATCCAGGGGAAAGATGTGATGAAATGGCTTTCAAATTGTTTTCCTTCAGTCTGTTATTATTATATTAATAACACTATTATAAAATAATAAATATATAAATATAATAGATATTATATAATACAATAAATTATATAATATATAATAAATATGATAATTATATACATATATTCAATATATAAATAATAAATTTATATAATATATATATTTGATAGATATTTAATAGAGAAATAATATATAAATAATAAATAAAAATAAAAATAGAAATAGAAATAAAAATAGAAATTCAAATACAAATACAAATAGAAATAAAAATAGAAATAGAAATAGAAATAAAAATAAATATAAAAATAAAAATAAAAATAAATATAAAAATAAAAAAAAAATATAAATGTAAATAAATATAAA